>NW_023494912.1:0-140000 GCF_904425465.1 Colossoma macropomum
CCTTGTTTTTGCTTGTAAAAATAAATTGCTCTCCGTTGATTTACGAAAATAAAAAGTCATCTGTTTTATGTGACTTACTTTATGATTTACTGTAATTAAAGGTTTACACTACATTTGAAGTTTACCACGTATCTGTTTGCTGGGCATCATAATTATTTTAAACCTGCACAGCTGAACATGTCAAACTGTTACACAAATATTGAAATTATGTTCACTGCAGTTTCCTCTGATTTCTAAATAAGAATGTAATTAATATTAATTTGTATTGAAGTATGATTTTGATTCCTACTTCCCAATCATTTCTCCCAACACCACAGTGACTGTTCATTCCTTTTTTTTCCATTTTCCTGAAATCTCTCTCTCTCTCTCTCTCTTTCTCTCACTCTCTCTCTCTCTCTCTCTCTCTCTCTCTCTCTCTCTCTGTCTTCCTGTTTATGCTTGATCTCCTTGTCTCTCTTGCTTCTCTGTCCTCATTTAATTGCTTGACAACCAACAATGGAGCTTGACACCTAAGCCACTGATCGTAAATCATGTCTGTCCAACCTGAGCTGCTACTGCAAACAAAGTGTAGTTTAAAAAAATCATCAAGATAGTATTTAATGAGTAATCTGTTTATTTCCAACATGAACACTCACATAGTAAACAACTTGCTTTTGGACCATAGGTGTGTTGACCTGTGTTACTTTTAATGCATGAAAGAACCTCTCAAATTAATTCATTTCTATTCTCGCATGTTAATATTTCAGGAAGAATCAGGCTGGTTGGTGGTTCTCGCTGCTCTGGGAGAGTGGAGGTGCTTCATGGAGAGACCTGGTCCACAGTGTGTGATGCTGACTTTGACCAGAAGGATGCAGAGGTTGTGTGTCGAGAGCTGGGCTGTGGGCTTCCTGTGGAGGTGCTGGGAGCAGCTGCTTTTGGCAGAGGGGAGGGTCAGGTGTGGTCAGAGGAGCTTCAGTGTAGAGGCAATGAATCTCAGATTTACTTCTGTCCAACATCATCTTCACTCAAACACAACTGCTCCCATGACAATGATGTGGGCCTGATGTGTGCTGGTAAGAGGAACATATAGATCTATTACTTCTACCTGCTTTTATTTAATCTACTACATGTCATACAGTGCCCTCCACAAATTTTGGCACCCATTGTAATCATGATCAAAATGAGCTGTAAAAATATTCTTAATTACTTATTTCAAAGTATTATCAAAATCCAACCTTTAAGTTATGATTATAGACAGAAAAACTAAATCTTGTCATGAAATAAATATTTTTCACAATTGTTGGCACCCCTATAAATTCTTAAGAGTGAAATCTAACTGACATGTATTCTCATTCATATTTCATGTTTTAAAGTTCAACTTAGTTAATAGGAACACTTAAACGGTCTGCCACGACCTCCTGTTTCACTGGGGAATATATATGAAGAAACACAGGCCAAATTCCCTCGGTCATCCATCACTAAGACAACGATGAGAGAATACAGCAGTGATGTATGACAAAAAGATGTTGAGCTGCACAAACCAGGAAATTGCTACAAGAAAACAGCAAAACTATTGAAAACATTAGTTAGGTACTGGGGTCAGAGCACCTCCCAAGTTACAGTCAAACACCACCTAAATAACCACAAGTTGTTTGGGGGGGATTACCAGAAGAAAGCCTTTGCTATCAAGGACCAACAAACTCAAGCTCCTGCAGCTTGCCCAAATTACTGGACCTTTCAGTGGGACTGTGTTCTATGGTCAGATGAGACCAAAATAGAGGTTATTGGTAACAAACAGCAGTAGTGAGTTTGGTGTGGACACAAAGATAGCAATGCAGAAAAGTACCTCATCTCCACTGTGAAGCATGGTGGTGGATCTGTGATACTGCGGGACCAAAGGCTCTGGACAATTTATCTGGAAACATGGTATCACAGACTCCATTACGTACCAGCAGAAATAAAATCAAAACTTGACTGCTTTAGCCAGGAAACGTGGATCTTCTAGCAGGACATTGATCCAAAGCACGCCTCAAAATCAACACAAAATTTATTCACTGACCACAGAATCAAGGTTTTGCCATGGCCAACCCAGTCGCCTTACTTAAACCCCATAAAACACAGTGTAGACCTCGGAACCTGAAGGATCTGAAGAGGTTCTGTATGGAGAAATGGTCTCATTCCCGTTAAGCATTATAGAGGACTCAGAGTTGCTATCTTTGCAGAGGGAAGCTGCAGAAAGTGTTAAATCAGGGGGTTCCAATAATTGTGACACATATGTGAGAAAAATATTTATTTCCTGGTAAGACTTTTTTCAGTCATTGTACTTCAAAAAACATTAGATTTTTGTTAACATTTTGAATGAAAGATCAGAAGGATAAGCAATAAAAATGCTTTTAAGGCCTGCGTTGCTCATGTTTACCAGGTGTGCCAATATTTGTGGACAGCACTGTATTTATCTCTCTCCCTCCTTTTTGTACAGCCAGTGTGAGGTTGGTGGATGGTGGCAGTCGCTGTGCTGGGAGAGTGGAGGTTCTTCATAGAGGACTGTGGGGAACATTGTGTGATAATAGCTGGGATATGAATGCTGCTGCAGTTGTGTGTAGAGAGCTGAGATGTGGGGAGGCTCTACATGGACTCAGTGATGCTTATTTTGGAGCAGGATCAGGACCAATCTGGATGAATAATGTTAATTGTAATGGTTTAGAGTCTACACTGAAGAACTGTATTTCTCCAGGATGGGGTAAACATGACTGTGATCATAATAAAGATGCTGGAGTCATTTGTTCAGGTATTCATCACTACATAACCACTTACGTTTTTGGTGTCAAATAAAAACAAACTGAGACATCAAACTCATTGTAATAAAACAAATATTTATTAAAAGAATTTTTTTAAACATCAACACTTTATAGCTAATAAATAGATCACCTATTTGTACAATGCAATGACAACGAATTACAATGACAGCCTAGTGATTCTGATGTCTGGGTGATCCCAAACTGGTTTAGCACATGAAAACATTTTTCTCAATCATAAATGTTTGTCTAATTAATAGATTTCTATTTCTGCATATTAATATTTTAGGTGGAGTCAGGCTGGTTGGTGGTTCTCACTGCTCTGGGAGAGTGGAGGTGCTTCATGGAGAGACCTGGTCCACAGTGTGTGATGCTGACTTTGACCAGCAGGATGCAGTGGTTGTGTGTCGAGAGCTGGGCTGTGGGCTTCCTGTGAAGGTGCTGGGAGCAGCTGCTTTTGGCAGGGGGGAGGGTCAGGTGTGGTCAGAGGAGCTTCAGTGTAGAGGCAACAAATCAGAGATTTCCTTCTGTTTAACATCATCTTCACTCAAACACAACTGCTCCAATGACAGTATTGTGGGTCTGGTTTGTGCTGGTAAGGACTACATTTGTAGATTGAAAAAAAGTTTGCCGTTGTTATGGATTTACTGTAACAAAAATGTATCTGATTTCATATGACTTACTGTATGATTTACTTTAGTTAAAGGTTTTAAAAGGTTTACACTGAGGTTTAACATGTATCTGTTGTGCTGCTGTGCATCGTAATTATTTTAAACCTGTACAGCTCAACAAGTCAAACTGTTATGCTAATAATGAAATGACATTCACTGCAGTTTCCTCTGATTTCGAAATAATCATTAATGCAATTAATACTTATTTGTAATTAGGTATGACTGTGATTCCTACTTCCCATTCATTTCTCCTAGCACCACAGTAACTGTTCAATTACTTTTAACCATGGTGTGGAGCTGAGTGTGCTGAGTTTCTCTCTCTCTCTCTCTGTCTGTCTGTCTCTCTCTCTGTCTCTTTGTGTTTGTTGTACAGACAGTGTGAGGTTGGTGGATGGTGGCAGTCGCTGTGCTGGGAGAGTGGAGGTGTTTCATAGAGGACAGTGGGGAACAGTGTGTAGTGATCGCTGGGATATAAATGATGCTGCAGAGGTGTGTAAAGAGCTGTGCTGTGGAGACGCTGTAGCTACGTTGAGTAATGCTCATTTTGGACCAGGATCAGGACCAATCTGGATGGATGAAGTGGACTGTAGTGGATCTGAGTCTACACTAAAGAACTGTAAATCACAGGGATGGGGTAAACATGACTGTAATCATGGTGAAGATGCTGGAGTCATCTGCTCAGGTGAGCTGCAGTCAGTGATCACATCTATGAATGAACAAATGTCTAATATCATCATTACTATAATATTCATTTTCTAAAGATTTTAAATGTTATTATCTTTGATCTTTTACACCAGTGGCTCTCGGATGGGGTACATTAAGATTAATTGCAGAAAATGTGAAAGTAATGAAAAATATTAGTTGTGAAATAAAAAGCTCACCTATTTTAAAAGGAAAGAGTTAATAATATGAATTCCTGAATTGTTTCCAGGCAAAAAGCAGTACACTGCCTAACACTGCCCTCAACACACACAGCTCTTCCACTGCAGACTGCAACTTCTAGCTAATCACTCAAATGAAATTCAGATAGGAAAACTGACAGTATATAGAAAAGATACCACCTTCCTATGCAGAGTTTGTACAGATTTTTTTTTATAAGACCTCCTCTAGACATAAACTGTAAAAAAATTGATCAAGAGAGCTTGTTTTATATGATCACATCATTCAGAGGGTTTGGTTTATGTGTTAGACCATTAGGAGAATTAAATCACTAATTCCACCTGAAGATTGTCAAATATCCCCTATTAGCTAATGTAAAGGAATTAAATTTGTTTTCGTTTGCATCTATATTAAGATATTAAGAGAGTCAACCAAATGTGAGTCATGAGATTGAACCACAAAGTTTGTATTCCCCCTGAGTATCATCATATCATCAATATAATTTTTTAAGAAAAAAGAAAAAACATATGTGGGAGTTTCTGGCATTTGTCTGAAAATCTTGAAATGGAAAACCACAAACCCAAAAAGCTTGAAATTACAATACATATTATTTCCAGTTTTTACCAAGTGTCAGGTTTAAGAAAATCTACTTCTTTCTCTATATTGTGCACAGTGTTAACATTATTAAAATACTCACAGGTCACAGAAAGTCCAGACTTGCTGATGGAGTCCACCTGTGCTCTGGGAGAGTGGAGGTGCTTCATGGAGAGACCTGGTCCACAGTGTGTGATGCTGACTTTGACCAGCAGGATGCAGTGGTTGTGTGTCGAGAGCTGGGCTGTGGGCTTCCTGTGGAGGTGCTGGGAGCAGCTGCTTTTGGCAGAGGGGAGGGTCAGGTGTGGTCAGAGGAGCTTCAGTGTAGAGGCAATGAATCTCAGATGTACTTCTGTCCAACATCATCTTCGCTCAAACACAACTGCACTCATGACAGTGATGTGGGACTGGTGTGTGCTGGTAAAGTATTCATTTTTAAATGAGATTCACTTTAAAAGATATTTCTTTATTTACTACCAGTAAACTCAGCCACAGTTTGTCACAATAAATGGCAATTAACTGCTCTTATTCATGTTTATTCCTTTAATGTGATTTTGATTCAGGTTACACAGGGGCTCGGCTGGTGAACAGCTTGGACTCCTGTTCTGGTCGAGTGGAGCTCCAGTACCTCAGTGAGTGGGGCACAGTGTGTGATGTAAGCTGGGATATGAGAGCTGCCAGCGTCCTCTGTGGTCAGCTGAAGTGTGGGAGTGCTGTTGCTGTGTTGGGATCAGACTGGTTTGGGGAGGGGAGTGGCCAGATCTGGGCTGATGTGTTTGATTGTCAGGGGAACGAAACACACCTGTCAAAATGTCCTATTTCATCATGGAGTCGAATTCCATGCTCTCATAAACAGGATGCTGGAGTCATCTGCAAAAGTGAGCTCTTAAAACTGTGCACTGCGTGTTAAAGTAAAACCCACCCTTTTACTAAATGAGTGTGTCATTGGCACCATCAATCAATCCCTCCTTTTCAGGTTCCCCTGTGGTGTCTCATGAAGGAAGCGTGCGGTTGTCTGGAGAGATGGAGTGTGAGGGGGAAGTGGAGGTTTACTTCAGGCAGGACTGGAGGAGTGTTCTGCTGGACTCCTGGAGTGAGTCTGAGGCCTCTGTGGTCTGCAGACAGCTGGGCTGTGGCTCTGTGCTCAACTTCTCCAGCTCCTCTCCAACCCGACCTGATCACAGTCACATGTGTGTGATGGGTTTCAACTGTACTGGAAGTGAAGCTCATCTGGGGAACTGCAGCAGTGCACAAGCAGTCAACTGCAGCTCCAGAGAACAGCTCTCAGTCACCTGCTCTGGTCAGTATTAACACACCTAATTATTTAAAATGCCTAAAAAATGCATTTTAATTTTAATCATTTCACAGTCAGAAGATTAACTTACCTCATCTTGTGGAGGTGTGTCATGGGGGGGGGGTGGGGGAGCAATAAACTAAGTAAACAATCTTAATTTTATTAATATAAATGATTGACCATTCCAATTTGGTAGTACTGAAACAATCATGGCACTAACAAAACTTCAGCAATTGTTTCAGTAGTGACTGTTTGGGTGGTTAGAATTTCAGATAGTTTTGAGCAGAACTCAAAAACGCTAACCAGTACATAACCAGCAAACATAGCTTTGTTCACATAAAATAAAATTATCACTCATAAAAACACAAAACACACCCCGATGATGACGGCCGCGAGAGCACACAGGGTTCCCTCTCGGCTCGGGTGCTCATGCTGATCTGGCTGGCAGCGTGAGCGCCTTTTAAAAGAGCTGAGAGAGAGACAGACGGACAAGCATCAACTGGCTCTCATTAATGGCAGCGTGAGCACCTGAGCCGAGAGGGAACGAGAGCTCGCTGCTCCGCCTCCCCGTCACCGCCCCCAGCTTGCAGCGCGGCTGCCTGGGTCGAACGTAAGGTATCCTGAAGCGGCCTCGCTGCGGCACAGGGGGCGGGGCCTGGGCATCTCGTGGCCGGCACCATAGTCTTCGTCCTCCTTCTCATAACGTCACTCGCGTGACCCGCGTTCGTTGGCGGAGCTCGGGCTTTGCGCTCCGCCCCCTCCCCCACTCACGGCTCTCTCCCTGCTGTCCTCGCCAAGGTTCGTCGCCGCTGTGTGTTCGGGCCCCGCCTTCCTGCCGGCTCTCGCGGCCCTCATCGTCGGGGCCCAGGGGGCGGGCGCATGCCACAATGTCCTTTGATAGTTACAATTCTTAAGGTTGTGTAATGACTTTGGGACACATTTACTTTACAATAATGGAATCTAACTGCTCACCATGCGGCCATGAGGGACAGGGATGCAGTCTCACTTCCTGCTCTAAAATTCAGGGGTGTGAATGAAATAAGACTCTGCCTATGGACTAAAACTTTTTGTTTTGGTAGTGAGGGACTGCATTTAGAATGAATTTAATAGAATTGTTCATATTTGTTATGATGAAACCAAATACATCTTAACATTGCCAAGGACATTTTATATGATTTAAAAAAAAAAAAAAATGAAATTTTATACTTGTATATGTAAAACCCAAACTGATAATTTGTATATAAGGTCATGAAGGCAATTTATTCACTCATTAATCTCTATATTTTGTAAATGTTACTATCAATAACCTTATTTCACAGAATTCTTTCCAGTTTAAATGTTCTCATGACAATGCCATTATATCAGAACAGTTTCTCCACACTCACTCAGACTTTTCAAACTGAAACTCAAAACTCACAAAAACAGACAATGAAGGTGCGTTTGCTGGAGAAAATTCCCCAATTCATTCACTTTAAAAGTGCAAGTGGTGTTTCAGGGTATGTGAGCTTATTGGATGCAGTCCACTATAGCATGAAGAACTTGAATTACTGTGTGTGTGTGTGTGTGTGTGTGTGTGTAGGTAAGTTTAATTCAGCTCACAGCTCCATCAGGCTGGTTGGTTCTGGGGGAGACTGTGCAGGAAGGCTGGAAGTTTTCCACAGCGGCTCATGGGGGACAGTGAGTGATGACATGTGGGATATTAAGGATGCGCAGGTGGTTTGCAGACAGCTGCAGTGTGGAGTGGCCCTCAGTGCTCTGGTACCTGCCCAGTTTGGACCTGGAACTGGACCCATATGGCTGAATGAGGTGGAGTGTGAGGGGAACGAGACGTCCCTGTGGAACTGCAGATTTCAGCTGTGTGGAGAGGATGAATGTGGACACAAGGACGATGTAGGAATCATGTGCTCAGGTAAAATGATATTAATGTTTCCTGAAGTTGCAGGCTTTAATGAACATTTTTCAAAAAATACTAGATACTGAATGAATAAATGAATAAATAAATGAAAAATTCCTTAACATACCAAAAATATCTTCATTAATAACTGAGAATTAAGCTTTTAATCTTTCTCCCATCAGAGTTTAAAGAGATCAGACTCACTGAGGGCTGTCTGGGGAATCTGGAAGTGTTCTACAATGGAACCTGGGGTAATGTTTGTGTAAATGGGATGGATGAAGAAACAGCAAGTTTGATCTGTCAGGAGCTGAACTGTGGAAGATCTGGCAGTGAGAGACCTACCAAAGCAAGAGTGGAATCAGCTCCTAACTGGCTGGATAATCTGAAATGTAGGAGTCATGACTCCACTCTGTGGCATTGTCCATCTTCACCTTGGAGACAGAACTACTGTGATAGAAACAACGAGGTGGCTGAAATTACATGCTCAGGTATGGAGCTTGTAATGGCTTTGTAAGATGATATGAACAGAATGTCAAATCGTTTTCTGTTATTTTCTGAGTGCCACCAGACCAAATCAATCAACAGAACTGAATGTTCTAGAGAAATAAATATTTAAGCAAAATCTTTGTGTAACAGCTCAATGACAAATGAATTATCCTAATATACTCACAGAAGAGAAAAATGATCGTGTGTTTCGAAGCCACCTGAAATGTTCTTCATCTCATCACAGACAGTGCTCAAGTAAGAACTAAAAATTAATATAGACAATATGTCATTAACTAGAGCAGACCTTTAATCAAACAAATGTTACAAATGTCATTTTGCTTCTTCATTCAAACATTAATGATTCTCAGATTAAAAAACTATGTTGTAGTGTTAAGCTCTGCAGTTATTAATTCTGTAATGAGTCTTGTTTGTTCGTTGTTGTCTTGTTTGTTACGGTATATCCTCGTGTGTGATGTGTGTGATGTAGATCACCTTCCACTCAGATTGATGGGAGGAAACGGAAGCTGCTCTGGGAGGCTGGAGGTGTATCATAATAAAACATGGGGCTCCATCTGTGCTGATCTGTGGGACATCAGGGAGGCTCAGGTGGTCTGTAGGCAGCTGGGCTGTGGGCCGGCGCTGAGTGCTTTCTTTGGTGCTGGTGAAGGGCCTATCTGGCTGAACAGAGTGAAGTGTAGAGGGAATGAGATTCACCTGTTGGACTGTCCTCATTCCCTGAAGAACCACACTGACTGCTCCCACAGTAAGCACGCTGGAGTCTCCTGTGCAGGTCAGAGGAGCTGCTGGATTTTCAAGTTTTTCATTCACTTTAATCCCAGTGTTATTAATCTCCAGGAATGCAATGAAAGTGAACTTGCTAATGTTGTCTAAAAGTAGTTTGGCATATGTACATCTTTACCTGTAACATTAGAATCAGACTATCCAGCTCCAATTTCAGTCAATATTTGGGTTTTGTGCTTTGGTCGTTGCTTGTTTTTATGTTTTGTTTCTGTATTTACAGACGTTTCTGTACTTTCTACTACTGCACCCATAACAACAACCATCACCTTCACCACTACAGGTACCTTTTTGTCTCTTTGGTCATTTTTCTAATTGTTTCTGAATAGATTGTTAAGTGATTTACACATTTTCTATTCTATATTTTTATTTTCAGTTGGTCAGACAGTGAAGAGAACAAACACTCCTCCACAAACTCTTCCAGCAGCTGTTCCGTCCATCTATCCAATGTCTCTCCTGGTTCTGGGAGCGGTGCTCTTCCTGGCCTTAGTGCTTCTGGTTGTGCTGTTTTACCAGAACAGAGTGCTCAGGAGAGGTAGAGAGATTCAGAGATCATCTACAATCCACTTTCTGTACATTCTCTAAACATCATTAGTCCTTCAATCTGTCATCAGTCTTCTCTTCTACTGAACTGGCTCCATGTTTCTCTCTGTCTCCCTCACAGTGCTCTCTAAGAGGAGGCGTAAGACTCTGACTGAGGCAGTCTATGAGGAGATCGACCGCAGATACATCACTAAAAGAAATGACTCGACTCAAAGAGGTGAATGATATATGGAGTGTTCCACATGAGGATTATTGTATTAAATTAAAGTATACTTTTTATTATTATTATTATTATTATTATTATTAACTTATTATACTTATTATTAACATTAGACATAACAGAAGACACCAGCTATACCTGCTCAGTCTCACTGATCACAGCGATATTTAATGTTCTTGAATTTTTTGATTCAACAGTTGAACAGAAATGAAATAAATGTAATCAAAATCAGTTAAATGAGAGTTTAGTGTATATTAGATGTAATGTGCAGTAATGTGAGTAGATCTACATGTAGTGCAGTGAGTTAATTCTGCTGATAAGCATCTATTAGACAGCTGAAGTTAAACTGTGTAATTCCTGTAAAACTTCCATTTTAGTACATACAGAGAAACCACACAGCTGCAGGTGTGTGGGTGAGAGAGAGGAAGTTAAAAAGGGAGAGAGTGTTGTGTTTTGGTATGTGTTTGTGTGTGTGTTAGTGATCGAGTGAGTGAGAGTGTTGTATCTCAGAGCGTCCTCTACGGTCTGAGACTGCACTGATATTATTTGCTGTAACCAACCCAGTTCACAGTGATCCACAGCACTCAGAGGATTGTGGGTGGTTCTGCATTCTGAACGTGTTTGATGACTCTTCTGCTCTCCTCTAACAGGAAGAATCCTCTCTGAAGAACAGCATTCAGGATATGAGGATGTGGATGAGGAGCTTCTCTCAGGTAAGAGGACCAAAACGTGTGTTTATTAAACAGCCGGAAACTGACAAGCATCACAATCCCCATTTAATAATTAGAGAATTCATATAAATTCATGATTCTGTCAGTATTATGCAAAGAATGTTTACAATAAATCCAATATTTGAAATAAATATGCACATAAATTTGTTCTCTGCAGTTTATAGTCAGATGTGTTTTATTTGGCTTTCTTGTAGGGGTGAAGATAAAATTGATACACTATAATATTGAGATATTATGTGCCTTGTTAGAATAATATTTTTCCAAAAGCCTCATCAGGGATGCAGAAAGTATAAACTACACTAAAGTAAAAGTATAACCACTGTGTCTAAATCTCACTCAATCAAATATGGATGCTAGGAGCCAAAAAAGTATCAATATTTAAAAATCAAATCAAGCAACTGAAGTATATAAAAGCAAAAATGAAATGTTTAGCAAGCCCCCCCAAAGTAACTAATGTTGTAATGAGCTGATCACACTCTGCTTCACACAGTTTGGCCTGCCTTGTCTTAAAGGGGCACTTCAAAAAATGTAACTATTGCTGCATGTGTTGTAAACATGCCTACTCACCTTCTACAGTGATATATATATATATATATATATATATATATATATATATATATATATATATATATATATATATATATATATGTGGAATATGTGGAAATATGTAAATGTGTTGGTTTTCGTGACATCACAGAAACAGTGAACTTAAAACAGGCTGTTTTTGCAGCGGAGTTTCCGTAAATGGACTCTTTGAATCGGGATTTAAATGGTATATTTTAAAAGTTTATTGTTTACATTCGACATCAGACTCTTTTATTTCATAAAGGTGAAGCAAATTCAGTTACATATGATAAGGGACCCTTTAAAATGGCAGCTATTATCTCAGCTTATCAGTACAATGAAAATTGCACTTTACAACTTTTAAGCTCAATTTTACTAAATTTAATGATTACTGATCCTCTGCTGCATCTTGTGGTAAGAAAAAAAAAAGTATTGTGATGATCAAAACAGTGTTTCCAAAAGACCTGAAATGCAAATATGTGATAAACTGGTAAATTAAAAAAAATTGTGATAAAAGTTTAATTGTGATGAGCATTTTTAAATATTCCTTTATTATTATTTTATTATTGTATTTAAATATTCTGTAATTGCCAATTATCATGATTTCCTTACACTCTGTTCTCTGAATTGCAAAATAATTAGAACATGTTCTTACAGTCACAAAATTAAATGTATATCTACATTAAATAAGGTTTCCTGTATATCTACATTCTAAGAGGTGTGTGTGTGTGTGTGTGTGTGTGTGTGTGTGTGTGTACGTGTGTGTGGTGTTGAGTGTTGTTTTTGAGAGCGCCCTCTACTGTTTGCACTAATATTATTTCATGTCATTAACCCAGTTCACAGTGATCCACAGCTGTGTTGTGGGTGGTTCTGTATTCTGAATGTGTTTGATGTTCTGTTCTGCTCTCCTCTAACAGGAAGTGTCCTCTCTGAAGAACAGCATTCAGGATATGAGGATGTGGATGAGGAGCTTCTCTCAGGTAAGAGGACCAGAACATGTGTGTGTTAAACTCTATTCAACTGACAAATATTAACCATTAAGAAACGAGAATTTCTTGGTGTAGGTTTATTTTTTTCCAACGCTTCAGTCTAGAGTAAAACCAATAATGGCACTGGAGGTGGGTAGTAACTAATTATTATATTCCTTAAGGCACATGTACTCAGTAAGATGATGAAGTATTTGTACTTTCCTGATTTTTTTCAAAGGATAATTCATTTTACTTCTGCTCACAATATATTAGTGAGTAAAGAAATCTACAGTTTACTTTTACATTTTACTTTTATATTCTTACATTCTTTGTCTTTAACATTTAGTTACTGATTTATTTTTTATGTGTTTGTGTTTTTGGGGGATAGCATCTATACTGCTTTGTGATTGGTCACTCCTCTCACTACTGAGGTCTATAATTACATTTTAGACCAAAAATATGCCAAAGAAGAGAATAATAGAGCCCAACAAACTACAGGTCCTATGCTGATAGATGCTGAATATACTAAGAAATGTCACAGCAGTTTTACCAGTTACTCAGTGCTTTTTATCAGTTAATCTGTTTCTCTGATTAACGATTTGATTCATCTGTACTTTAAAAGTTTCTGTCAAAAATGATTTCCTCCATAATCTTAATGGGTTCAGGATTTTGAAAATTGTCATGTAAAAACTGCTCTGAATGTTTTTTTTCTTTTTCTTTTTTTTTTTTGAAATATAATTAAAACTAATATAAATAACATTAACAACACATTTTCTCTTGTTGCAGAAAAGTCTCTGACTGGAGTAAAGGCAGAATATTATGATGATGTCACTACCAGTGGCCTGATAAGTGAGTTCTTTTATTAATTCATCACCTGATTTTATCTTTACATTAAACCACAATGTAAAAATATGATTGAACTGTTTGTAAAGTCAGTCTGCTTTGATTTAGGTGAATCAGCAAAAGAGGACACAGCAGAGAGCTATGATGATGTCATCACTACTGGACACATCTCTGATAGTGTAGCAGGTGTGTCTCTAATTTGGAGTTTTACTTTAGAAAGAAGTTGAAATTAAGTAGAGATAAAAAAGTTCAGAACAAATGCTGTAAAAACAGAATAACCAAATATTCATTAACTGTAATAACTAATTTATGGAGCTTTACTGCCCCCTACAGATACAGTCCACAATTACATGCAGGGAGATATTTTGGTTCCAGCAAATCATCATGTCATCATCATGTCCACAAAATCTGGACAAAAATTGATTATTAAATTTATTACATTGTATTTCATAAATAATTTACATAGATGAGCCAAAACATTATGACCACACAAAAACATTAGCAGCAGGTCGTTGGACTTGTCGGCACATCCCACAGATGCTTGATCGGATTGAGGTCTGGGGAATTTGGACGCCACTGCAACACCTTGAACTCTTCTTCATGGTCTTCAAACTATTCCCTAACACTGTGTGCTGTGTCATTCACTGGGCACCAAACACCCTGTTGCTGGTATCTGGTTTGTCCCTCCTCTGACCACTGCCGACAGGTACTCACCACTGCTGACTGGGATCACCCCACATACCTTACCATCTTCTGACCATAACTGTTTGACTCTTGTCAAAGTCAGTCAAGTCTTCATGTCTGCCCATTTCTTCTGCATTCAACGTGACGACTATGAGAACCGACTGTTCGCTTACTGTCTAATATCTCCCAGACCTTGACATGCACTGTTATAACATAATCAACATTATTCACTTAAGTGGTCATAGCGTTTTTACTCATCTGTGTCTATACATATTATTATGTAAATAAAACTCAAATGGAGCTCAAATTATGAACTCAATCAATAGTAGTCTCATAAAGACAAAACATTCAGTAAAATATACCTGAAATACCTGACAAATCTAAAATCTGTATCTTTCTATATGCTTTAAATATCTCTGTGTTTTGGTGTAGAGGACGTAGCAGAGAATTATGATGATGTCATCACTGCTGATCAGAGCTCAGCTGTTGTAACAGGTTTGTAATGTAACAACACTGTAATCTCAAACATGAACACAGTCACTGATGATACTGAAGCTGATTTTAATGTCATTTATCTCTACATTTTGACAGAAGACATGACAAATAACTATGATGATGCTGTTACCGCTGAACCAAACTCCAACATTATGACAGGTACATTTTTCTTAATGTGGACAAATAATTTTAAGCTGAAGCTTTAACAAGGTAAAAATGTCAGGTTTGCTTCTTATTGATATAATTTATCTTCCCATGTTCGTTTAGTGGACACACCAGAGAACTATGATGATGTCATCATAGCTGAACAGGATGTAGGAGGGGTAAAAGGTAAGTGGCTGATCTTGTTGTTTATGTTGCTACATTGCAGATTTACATGAGTGAGGAGGGTGGAGTGAGAGATTTACATCAAGTGTACAGGAAATCTGCTGAAAACATGTTTACATTATCTATGGCTTATGATATATAAACTGTGTCCTCAGACTCTTTTTACTGCACTGTCCATTCACACATGAAGTGCAGCCACATGTATTCATGTACTCAGTTCAAATGACTAATTGATCTTATTAACCTGCACACTCTGAGTACAGTTTGTGTCAGTGACTATGAAGTGTGCACTTGAATAATTCTTCAGCAGAGTTGGGTGGGTCATTCTGTAATACTGAATATCAGTAGTGCAACACTGTCAGTTTGGCAAAAGTAATCAGTCCTCTCTACATCTACACATGTATAAAGTCTGCCTAATGAATAACTTTCTAATGTACAGTAACTGATGTATTTTGTCAGAATTTCTTCTTTTTCTGTTTAAGTTTGTTGGAAGACATGACAGCCTTGCATGAACAATCACAAGGCTGATGTCACTTGTGCTGCCCACACAGCTTAAACACAGCTACACTGTAAAAAATGGCTCATCAGTTCAACATAAAAAAAATACTTAATGTGGTAAAAAGTAAATTAACTAATTTTATTTAACCTAAATAAATTTAACCTAAATTCTTTTAATCAAAGTAATATTTTAGGTAGGACTGATGAGTTGTTTTTTCCAGTGTGGGTTCCCCACCATCTCACTCTTATTGAGCAACTTAGCAAATGGAAACTACCCTTGAAAACATATGGAAACTAGCAACATAGCACCTCTATACCTCTATCTCTAAAAAACAGCATTTTAAATATTTTTACACTTTATTCACTGGGTCAGTGTGAATCATGACGTATGTTCTTTCCATATAATTACATTATAACTACGTAAGTGAAACACATTATATATATTATAGTTAGCTTAACATTTTCTCTTGATAACAGGTGGTTGGACGAGGAGTTCAACATGAAATTATCTGTAAATATTATTATATTTGTCAGAATCAGGTAAAAAAGATGTGAGCAAAAGTAATTAAATTTTGAAAGAAGATTAAAGGAAAACAAGATTTTTACCTTTTAACTGATATGATGAATTGTGCCTAATATGACAAGACACATGAACCAACAAGGTAAAAAAGGTCCTTTTTGATTTCAGGCTGAGTTTAATGAGCTGAGCTGCAGCCTGCAGTACTAAACAGAACCTACACAGTGCTCTATTTACTGTTTTACACATACAGTGTGCTATAAAATAAAGATGTGTTATTTGAGTTAAATGTACTTATTTTCCAGACTATGATGACGTGGAGGAGGAGCCTCAGACAGAGATGAATCATGTGACTGAGAGACCACAGCCAGTGTCTTTCCTCAGGAAACTACATTCAAACTTCTTCAAACACAAGAAATGATTTTATCATCACAAGTCAAAATGTTTCATGGAGAATAAATGAGATAGTGTTTTAAACCCCCTAAATCCCCTAATTTATGTAAACAAATTACAAATTGTTACTACTTTCTTTGACTTTTTCCAACCTTAGAAACATTTACTGACATCTCATCTCATTAAATTATTCCATCAAAATGATTATGATCGTACTTTGATCTCTTAATCCAACTTTTTTATCTTCATTTTGTATCGGATGTGGTCATCATTTGCCAATAGCGTCATTTTTTAATTAAAATTTAAGGAAATGATGGTTTGGATTGAATGTATTAAAGTAAAGGGCTGTTCATTTTCACTGTAGATCATTTTGATGGTAAAGAACTGGAAGATGTTCTGGTCAGAAGTGAATGTTCAGTGATCATCAGTCAGAAAGAGGAAAGTGTTGTTTCACTGTAACTGACTTGTATAACAGTTTTTAATTTTCAGTGTTGGCACTAAAATCAAGCAGCCACTTATAACTATTTATTGTATTTGTTTTGGTCATCCCCTTAATATAATAAAATGATAAAATAATCAGTAGTAAAACACAATTACTCAAACAATATTTTTACTCTTGTTTTTTTTTTCAACCCAAATAAATACCACGAATAAAACAACACAAGGCAAAAATTTAGGCTAAATAAATTTACATGTTTAAAATAAATACTTATTCTGATACTTTAAATGAAACAATGCAAAGCAGTGTTTTGTTTAAATGAACAAACATAATATTTTACATCAATTCAAACCTCAAAAACACTTCAAATCCACTTTTGCCCAGTTCCACTTTTTACTTCTTATATTGTAAAAAAATGCTCTGTATAAAAGTGATTTGTTGTTCTCTTTCAGTTTCTTTCGTAACATAAACACATTAGAGATTAAGTCTCAAATGGCTTCATAACCAATTTATCTTAGGAACGCAGAGGGCCACACATGGGTGAAGTCATGTTTAGATCATGTGACTACAGGGGTGCAAACTCACTGTAGAAGAAAAATATTTGTATGCTCACTGGTTAAAGCTATGCTAGTTACTAGTATGCTAGTAACACAAAGCAGTACCTGACTGGTGTGTTGCTGAATATTGGCATTGTGTTTTCATGAAGGACAGAGGACTTCAGAGTAATGCTAAAATTATTTGTTTACAGCTGGAAAGATAAGTTAATGAATTAAACATACAATTTTGATCTCCCTCACATCTTTGATAGATCAAATACTTTATTTATTATCAGGTATTGCGGACACAACCAAAACAATACACTGTTTGATTGTTTAAAACAGTATAGCAGTATTTTAGTAATAGCATACATGCTAATAGCATTCCTGCTACACACTGAGCAATATCTTTAATCAATCTAAAAATAGAAATAATTACAGTTTCCATTCTGCAGCACAGAGTGTTTATGTAATAGTGGTTGATTCCCATCAGGAAGAGTAAATAAGAGTTCACTAAGCTGTGTTGCTGTCAGTCTGACACTTTCTCAGTAATGTCAGATTTACCAAGTGAGAGCAAATATACAGGATAATTTACATTTAAAGACAGAAAGAGCTCAAACTCAATCATCACACAAAGCTGCTCTGTGCTATATGTCTGCAGTGTATTGAGTCGATTAAGCTTGCAATGTCTCAAGTTACTCTGTAAATAATTCTAACCATTAATGCTCCATGTGTTGGTTTATGCTCCACATTTCCATTCTGGGGTTCTGGAACTGCAGCACTGAACAATCTAAGCATAATGGCTCGTCTAGTTTGAAAATCTGACCTGGTTAATGTTGCTCTAATTCAAACACAAATATTCACAAAAAAAAAAATTCAACAATCTTGAGTTCAGCATTGAAAGAACATGTTTTGTGGCTGACCTTTTTTCAGGTATGTATCTAAACAACCACTGAATTTTTCATTCCAAGGCGGTAGAACGTGACATCGGAGGAGTTAAGAGTCACAGTGCAGCCTATTTAAACAGCTTTGTGTCTAATTCAACAGAGGTAGTTCAGTCTTATTACTAGAAGCTGGCATCAGATCTCTATTCTAGAAAACTGAGATTTTCAGAACGTGTTCCACCTTCAGACAGCTCTGTAAATTACTGCACATCCAAACCACAAAATGGTTCTCAAACCCTAAACACTAGAGCTCCACACAGCACCTGTAGAACCTTTACTGGCTGAGCTACTCAATAACATATGTATGAAACTTGGACATACATTTTTCATTAAAATCACTCATAACTGTAAAACTGAAATAAATTGAATGGTTTAATATTTGTCGCATGTCCGTTTGAAATATTTGTATTGCTATGAAAATAAGTGGGTTGTGTTTATGAAGAATATTAATTTATTCACACAAGACAGATTTGCTTAAAAAGAGTGTGGTGATTTTTGGTGTTCTCTCCACTAAAACCTCCAGCACTGTGAGAGCCAGACCAACTCACAGCCACCAGCAGAATCCATCAAGTGAAAGACACTTTATACTAAAACACATACCTGAATTTCATGTGCTACTCACAAGGTGTGTAACAGAACACAACCAGCCAGACACTCACTGTAAAAAACAAGAAATGAGGCTTTACTTGAAAAAGGTTTGACAGTACTAGTGGATAGTCAGGTGGTGGTCAAATTTTTTGAATCAAAAAAATTGTCCAGGATACTCACAAAGCAGTGTTGAGATGATGAAAAAACAGCACGTGTCCAGATATATAAAGAATAATCCATGGTGGAATGAATAAAGATCAGGAAAAGAATTAGCCACTTGCCCTGGCTGATCAAGAATAATGAGTCACTGAGTCCAGACTTGACTAAAGAAGGTGCTCAACATGGGATAGAGTCCACATGGACATGATGTTGGATGATTACTGGAACAGCATTCAGCAATACAGTTCTGCAGGTCACTTATAATTAATAGAGTCTGGGAGTGAAAAGTAAACAAGGACACATTTCAACACTAAGACATCATCAGCATTTGTTTCACCTCTGTCGACTAGTAGCCTAAATGCGCAGATGCCTCCAGTCAATCAGACACCTTAGCAACAACTTAGAAACACCCTAGCAGCCAATTGTTACATCCTAGTATGCACCATGAAACAGCCTAGCAGCCATCAAGTGCACCCTTGCAACCACCTACAAACACCCTAGCAACTGCCAACAAACACCTTAGGAACCACCTAATACATCTTAGCAACCACATAGTTCACCTTAGCAAGCATAACAACCTGGCAACCACCTTCTGCACCTACACAGTAAAAAAATGAGTTTGCACAAGAAAAAAATTCTAATACCAATTTCCCTGGCTTTATCTTGTTTGGTCAACTTACATAAATGACTGATATCTGTCAGCACTAAAATATTTAGCTGAGCTAACATAAGAATATTTGTTGTACTAATGTACAGCTAGTCTCAAGCAAAGAGGAGAAGAAGTACAACACAGGTGATCACAACTGATCAATCAATAATCTGTCACTGTTCTAAGAAAGTAATATATGCAATATCATATATTAAGACACTACATGCTGCATCATGTTGTCGGGACGAAGTGCAATTCCCGCTCGCTCTGAGCCCCAACATGTGGAAAATTAAAACTAATCTGTTCTATAACTATGTTTTAGTTTGTTAATAAATCCAGTTGTTTGTTCTCATCATAAATGCAGAATAAAATAAAGTTCAGTCAAAAATAAAAGAAAGTTGAATAAAAGACTTCAGCCGTAGAGTTCTTTGTGAAGGACGGAAAAGGCCCTCTTCATTTATTGAGCTTCAGGTGGCAAGATGGCTCCGGACAACGAAATGAAATGCACAATACAGAGACATCATTTTTTATACCCTGTTTGGGGGCGATGAAGCAATCGCCCCCTCCCTCTCACCTTTTCTTATTTCACACTGGTTCCCATTATTTCTTACTTTTACACTTCAGTTGGAAACCCTTATTTCAACCTGTACATGTCCTTGAATTTTTTAAAAAAAACTTGCATGCTCAGCTATTCCAAGCTACTCCCATCGTCTCAATGTTTTTAATCAAATTATGTTTTTGAAACTGGTTCCAACACTGATACTGTCCGGTTCCCTATCAGCTTGGCGCACTCTTTACGGTCAGCTTGCCCTTACAACAAAGCACTAGCTTCTAGAAGCTTCAGAAACTCTCCATTGCGAAATCCCTCAACCTACATACAGCAAGGCCTATCCTTAGTGAGAGGATTTATACACTTTTGTTAATGCACTTTTTGGTATATGATTATGGATTTCTTATTGATTATGGTAGTAATATATTCATTATAATTCCACAATGTCTTGAAAAGTTCACAATTCTTAAAGCTCACATGTGTTCAGAGGTAAGCATAAATGAACTGATAATAGAAATCCTTTAGAAACAATTGCATTAACTGCCTAAGCAAAATATAAACAACTTACACACAATCCAGACATATTGAGTGGAATAGCAGGTAACAGCTACAACATTGTTGACAAAAAATACAAATTAAATTACACCACTGTGCTTGATTATATGTGTACACTTACTGGCCACTTTATTAGGTAATGCTGCCTTGTATTTACTTACTTTTCTATTGAATCCGGTCTATTTAATATATATGTGCACTTTGTAGTTCTGCAATTGCAAATTGTAGCTGATCTTTTTCTCTGCATACTTTTTTACCCCCGTTGCACATCATTCATCAATGATCAGGACCTGCCAAGACCGCCAAAAAGCAGGTATTATTGGTTAATTCTCAGCACTGCAGTGATACTGATATAGTAAGTGTGGTACTAGTGTATCAGATACAGCAATGTTTTAATCACCTCAATGTCACTCCTGGGCTGAGAATAGTCCACTGATGAAGGACTAGAGGATGACCAACACAAACTGTGCATCAGCAGATGAGCTATCGTCTCTGACTTTACATCTACAAAGTGGACTGACAAGGTATGAGTGTCTAATAGAGTGGACAGTGAGTGGACACAGTGTTTAAAAATTCCAGGAGCTGTGTCTGATCCACTCATGCCAGCACAACACTCACTAACACACCACCACCACATCAGTGTCACTGCATTGCTGAGAATGTTTGATGAATAATACCTGCTCTGTGGTGGCCCTGTAAAAAGGGAAAGGGAGGGGCACTGTATACAAAGAAACAGATGGACTCCAGTCTGTAAGCCAGGAGTACTGTAAAAAATAGCCAGTGAGCATTTATGTAGAGTATGTTTGGGAGAGAGAATGAATATCTGAATCCTACCTGTTAAATATACTCAGCTCTTGACAGATGTGAAGGTCTCTGGTCAATTTCTTTGTCACTTGCAGTTTGTGAAGATGGATTCTTCATGACTGCATCTAAAATGAAAAAAATAAGTGAGTAAAATTAGCAATAAATACTCACCATACAAAACATAAGGATAAAGAATCCTGAACAAACAGTAAACAGTATCAAATAAATCTACAAAGTAACAAGAAAAACAAAGGTATATGCAAAACAATACAAAAGCAGGTTACTGTGAATAACATAGTACTATGTCTTTTACAATAGCACACAATCTTTAAAGTTCTATTGTTTTCATACAACAGTTTTGCAAAGCAAAGAGAAAAGCAAAGCAGATGAGTCAAATACATGTTAAAATACATAATATTGACAATGTCTTGTGCTAAAAGACAGACAAAATAAATAAAATATTTAGCATGATATGTAATATTACAAAGAGCAATACCATAAAGATAGTATAAATTAAAGCACCTGGGACAATTCCTGATCAGTTGAGAACCAGAAGCAGCAGTGGATGGCTGTAAAAGAGAAAACATTTGGTAAAGGTTTAAAAGACTAGCTTCAACAACTGAAACAGATACAGGCACATTTATGTTGGCTAACTGCATTTGTATAAGCATTCAAGCCTCTCGAATCTAGTAAACATGCTGCTTTTATTGCTTGGAGATATTTTTCTGGCTTATTCTGGAGTTGGTAATCAGCGAGAAGCAGGGTGGACAAAAGACACAGCTTAGTTGTTGTGTAAGACAGATGTTGGTAAATTTGAGTAAAAGCAGAAATACTCTTGGTTAAATATTACTTGTGAAAAGGTATTCAGTCAACATCTGTACTTGAGTCAATATGCACCCTCCGTGAGAAAACATTTAAAAACGTCACAAAACTGTTCTTTACCAAAGGTTATTACAGTCAGTCAACAGTCAGTCATGAGAAACACAGACATAATAATAATAATAATAATATTAGGTTTAAAACACTGACTTCAGTTAAAGACACACATGTTCATCTTAGACGATTACAAATGAAAAAAAATGAGCGTAAACAAACCAGCAACATGCCAGAGAAAGAGAGGTAAATAAAAGTTGCTACCATGCCTTAGAAATGCTGGTAGATGTAGGGAACGTGTAGTAACTGCAGGAAGAAAAGATGTGGTTAAGCCAGAAAATAGGAACATAAGGCGAAGAAAGAACAGATTTCACAAACTTTAGAGTGATATAGGATTGTTAGCATGTAAAATCTCTTGGCAGCTCGTTGCCAAATAGAAGCTCAGTTGACCTTATTAAACTAATGCTTTAACTGTACCAGTCACTCGATATCTCCCCCTTAAAAGTGAAAGCTTCTCCTCTGTGATAGGTCATTATCTGCAGTCTTTGTGTGTACATCTTCAAGGACATATATTGCTGGTCCTTACGCAGATGATCTGCTTTGTGTCACAGTATAATGTTTTCTGCATTAATTTTAAAGCATCGTGGATGAAAAATTCTTGAGCCATGTGGAGAGGCCCCTGAAATAGAGGCTAAATCTGACCTTGGAGCACTGTACAACTGGGTTTAGAATGTAATTTCTCAGACATTTTGTTTTATATCAGAGATGACAGAAATGTCTGAAAAATTGTACATAAGGAGTCTGTGGAATAATAACAGTTGTGTATGTCCCTAAAACATAGGTGTCAACCCATTCAGTATGTCTTTATAAAATACATACATTCCTGAGATCAAGCCAACTATGTATGTGACAGTTTTGCAATTTAACTTGATCAACAGCTATGTTTTCTGAATCTGTATGCAATAATTACTAGTAATTATTAATAATTACTTTTTTAGTAAACAAATACAAAACTAATGATTTTAAATGCATGATTTTATTCTATATTATGTTAAACATGGGCCCTTTCTAGGATTTGCATTGGATCCCACTTCAGAAAGAGGTGGGTTCCTTCATGAGTTTACGTGGGTGTATTATGATCATTTTGCTTTGTTTTGCATACATTCATTTTCACCAGGGCAGAATCCCTTAAACAAAACAAAAAGCAAAAACATTTAGAATGTATTCAGACTGTTAATTATGTGCCACAATTTTCTACTTTGAAACATTTTCAAAGTAGAAAAAATATTAATGCACAAAAGCAAACACAAAACAGAAGTGTTCTGGTCTGTTGTAGATGAACCTCATACAACGGCTTGTGAATACACAAGATAAAACAAGCAATGTATGTTTTTTGTTAAATACATAGCCTACAGTAATATTAAATAATCTAGTTTAAAGTAATTTGTTGTTCAAAGATTTATTTCAAATAGATAATTACAGTTATTTAGTGCCCTTAATAATAATAACAATAATAATAATAAAAGTTTTCAAAATACTTGTTCTAAAGTAAAAACTTACCATTTATAAACATTCTTAAATATCTACATCGGTCAAAACCTTCCTGAAGCCTGTGGAAAGAGGAAAAGCATCATTTACTGCTATCATTTACTTTATCATTTATCATTTGCTATAATTTTTGTGTTACACTGTACAACAAATCTCTTTACCTGACAATCTGGAGCAACACCACAATCAGCATTTCCAACAGTTCCCTCTACAGACTGAATGAGCTCGGTCTCTTTGGAAGTTGTTCCACTGTAAGCAGTCACACAACTCCAATAACAGCTTGTCTGGAATAGATGTGTTTCATTTTAGAAAATGAATAATGAGTCAAGAACTCCACAACTGCAAGCTCAACAAGAAAGGAGACAAGAATCAATATTTAGAAACCCATCATCAAAAATAAGCTACTTACAGGTCAAACTAATGAACCCTGATATGAGCCAGGAAGTATTACCTCAGGTTAACTATCACAGCACCTGTTTTAATTGTTTTCTTTTAGTTCTGCTGGCTTACACAGAAGGGTGATGTGTGCACATAAGAGGACTTAACACTGCTGTCAAGACAACATGCTAGCTCTGAGCTAACGTGCTAACCGCGAGCGAACGCGCTACAGCATTATGGCTTGAAAAGCACCTGTTATTCCTTTAAATGCTCAGAGAGTTAGCTAAAGTTAGCTCGCAGTAGGCATGCTAGCTCACGGTTAGCACTTTAGCTCGGAGCTAGTGCTTTAGCTTGGGTTAACGCGATTAACGCGTTAGCTCCGAGCTAACCTGCAAACCGCGAGCTAACGTCAGTTAACTACTCTGAACATTTAGCTAAAAGGAATAAGTTAACATGACGATTTAGCAACAAAGGGTAACATAACCTTGAACATTTCATTAATGTAGCTAGCCTGTGCTTTTCAAGTGTTATGACAAAAAAAGCATTGTTAGTTAGTTATAGTTATAACTTTTCATTTTCCATACTGGAACAATAATTCGAAACAGTTAATCTCACTGAACTAAACGTACACATCAGAAATCATGTTAATGTTTGTACATGTGATTTTTAAAGTATATTGCTCACCCATGATGTCCTTTGTCTTCTTGAAGAGAATTTGTCTTCTCTTCAGTCCTGGCTGCTGGCTTGTCCATTTGAAAATGATAAACTTAGGCGGGGAAATTTGTTAAATAAGCGTTTTCACCCTTACAGTGTGTCGGCTGTTTTCTGTAACTTCAGTAACGGGCCACTTATGCCAGACTTGGGCCAAAAGTACAGAGACGCAAATCAACGAGCATTGGTGTGCCACAGCATTAAGGTGCGGCCCTCTTCCTTTATCCGCACTGTTGGGCCACAACGTTTATGCCAGAAATGGCCCCTAAAAGTAGATATTAGTTAAAACCATACACAGCCGTCCAGCATCTGGCCCAGTTCTGGCCCACATGCCTAATATCCATCCTACAGTCAACCAACACTCGCGTATGTAAGCCAGAATCGGCCCACAACGGTCTGCTATCCCACTGAGCCAATTACGACATGCCAGATTTGGGCCAAAAGTACTGGGGTGTAAATCAACCGAGCATGAACCTGCCGCAACTTAATTGTACTGTGGCCCTTTTCCATCAACCAAATTGTTGGGCCGCAACATTCATGCCAGAATTGGCCCGTAAACATAAATACGAGTCAAAACCTTACACAGCTGTCCAGCATCTGGCCCAGTTCTGGCCCACATGCCTAATATCTATCCGGAAGTCAACCAACACTCGCGGATGTGAGCCAGAATCGGCCCAGAACTGTCTGCTATCTGGGCAGTCATTTAAAAGATGTGACTCGCTAGCGAGCTAGTTAGCTAACTTAGCATTAACTGTTAGCAAGTGATGCTTATTTTAGTTTTGACTTATAAAGAGTTCAACATTCACAAATTACAGAATTAGTTTTGAATAAATATTCGATTGAAAAGCTGCTGCTACGCCAAATAAACCAATCATTTATTCACCAAACACACTTTGAATCCTTTCGAAGTTTCCTCCACGCTGAAACGTTGGTGACGGCTTGGAGCTCAGTACGGGTGTAATCTGCTCTCCTCAATATAGGTGGAATTTTCCAGTATATCTTTTGCAGACACATTAGGGAGCCTCACCTCTATCTGTACCTCAAGAGCAAAATCTGTAGTTCCAGGCCTGGCTTCTATGCTAATCAACACTAAAATGCATTTGCTAGCTGCTAGCTTAAATTTGACTTACAGCACAGGAAGTTTGACATGTTTGGTAGCTGCAGTCATTTAAAAGAATGGGCAACTGCCACAGCAACATACTTGGAAATTGTTTGTTTCCTAGCAATAATTAAAAAGGTCTTACCTTTGGGAAGCTGGATGACTGCAACCCCTGAAATGTGTAGTCACTGGTGTCCATGAGGCACAAAATGCGTTGGGCAGAAGTGTGAGGTCATTAAAAACGAAGACCTCCCAATGAGTAACATCTAATCAATTTTCTGCATCGTTGTTGTTCCTGATAAAACTTAAGTACATTCTACTCAATGTATCATAGTTAATTTTATTCAACCAAAACTGTGTAAAATCCAAATAATAAACCATTTAAATTTACTGGATTCAGCTCAGGTTGATTTGTAACTGAACATAGTCTTTTTTATTATGTAGAGGTTACTATTAGTTATTTAGTAAATATTAATTAACCCCAGTCCCACTTTTTACAGTGCAGGGGCAGGAGATGGTATGGACACAGGAGCAATAGACAGGACAAACATAGGAGCAGGAGAAATGACAGATACAGAGCGAACACAGTGCAGAGGAGGGACAGAACATAAGAGAAAGGATTATGAGGCGCTTTTTGTATGTCAAATTTTGACAGGTCGTAGCCACACCCCTGGTAGTCACATACCCCTCCCATCCCAAACACCACGTTTGACCTTCACCCCCGGAGGTCACCCTGGAGGTCACATAACTCCTGCATCCCAAGCACCACCTTTGACCTTCCACACCCCGGAGGTCACCCCTTCCGTTCCCCAGGGGTCACCCTTCACCTATTGAGCCGCTTCACATACCTCCATTAGGCATCTCGTTTAGACATCTGTTTTTGAACAGGAAACCTGATCAGAAACCTTCCGCTATTTTGACCCCACCCTTTAAACCATCTGGTGTGAACAAATAACCTGATGGGCAAAAGACCTATTGATCAACTTCACATACCTCCATTAGGCATCTAGTTTAGACATCTGTTCTGTGAAACCTGTGAAACCTGATCAGAAACCTTCTGCACCCCAACACCCCACCAATACCACCCACCAACAACACCCCCCAACACACACACACACACACCCCTGTAACAGCAGCCTTAGCCATCTGTCTTTGAACAGGTAATATCTTACACGTCCCATTTCACCCGTGTTATTTTCCGCCATTTTGACATACTATAATGCTAATATTGATTTTCCAGCCAAATTTTAAAAGATGTCGACCAATCAGATGTTTGTTTTCATAACTATACGTAATATCAAACTCCTCCCTTCTGTCCATGACGCTGCGAGCAAGAGTATTTAAGAGTTTGTGCTTCAAGAGATGTATATGCAGCTAAGAAGCAATGGCGGCAGCTTTGTCTAGATCGACTTTGCGTCTCAATGTGTTGGACAAATTTCATGTGTGGCGACTACCGAACAGGAGCTACTTTGGATTCATTTTTGACGTACAAAATGACAGCGTTACCGGATGCGTCCGATCGATTTACCCTGCATCAGAATGAATGGAGCATTTTCAAGAGAAACTGCGCTGTGCTTAATGATTATGTCATCTACAGATATACAGAGTGTGATCCCTCTTATGATGAGGTATACAATTTAACATGGAAATCTTCAGGCAAGTCTTTGCGTACTTTTAGTCTCTGTCCGAAAAGGAGCGAAGGAGTATTTGATGTGTGTCTTAATGTGATTTACATTCTCAGATGCTTCGCGTTTGAGAATGAAACTAAAGAAAAAGACTGTCAACTTGTTTTTAAATGAAAAGACTTTCAAAAGATGAATGAAGAACACTTTGTTATAATTGACAGACTGTTCACTGTAATGACAAAATGAGTGTATGTTCTGTAAATAAAATGTATCGCTTTTAACAGCGATTATCTCCATATAGTTTTTCTTTTCAACATTTCTTTATGTCAGATTATAGGCATAAAAAGGAATGGTCACTGAGAAGACAGTTAGATGGTAGTCCTGGACTCCTGCCAAACACAGCTGCAACTTGAACACTCCAATACTGCTCCAAACTTTTCATCAGCGTGAACTGTCTTTCAGCAAGTAAGAACAGACTTGTACGACACTGTTTTTTCAATCTTTTTGAAATAGACTACCATTCAAAATAAAAATGTATACATTATGATGAAACATACTTGAGAAGTAAATGTAGAGGAGTAGCGGTCAAAATAGTATGTACCTCTATTTATTTGATGGATTTTTATTTTAGGATCATTAGATTTGATTCACAAATGTCAGCATTAATGTGAGAAATATTATTTTATTATTGACATCTATTTTAAATTACATAATCTAATAACACTTTATGAATGTAATAGTTATTGCATTAAGCGTATACAGTGGGGCAAAAAAGTATTTAGTCAGCCACTGATTGTGCAAGTTCTCCTACTTAGAAAGATCAGAGAGGTCTGTAATTTTCATCATAGGTACACTTCAACTATGAGAGACAAAATGAGAAAAAAATTCCAGGAAATCACTTTGTAGGATTTTTAAAGAATTTATTTGTAAATTATGGTGGAAAATAAGTATTTGGTCACCTGCAAACAAGCAAGATTACTGGCTCTCACAGACCTGTAACTTCCTCTTTAAGAAGCTCTTCTGTTCTCCACTCGTTACCTGTATTAATTATATTAATTAATATATTTTAAAGGATATGAACCGATCGATGACGATGTAATTGTTGTGGAAAAACACGTGGAAGAGATTATAGTACTGGATAGTAAAGATGAGAATGAGGAGGTCAATTTCAACAAGTAACAAGTCCTTTGAGTAAGTGAAATTAAATGATTTTTGTATATTGTCTACGTCTATCTGCAAAGTCCTAATTGTATGTTTGTTCCTCTTTAGATTTCAGTCAGGATTCCTATGAGCTTTATCAACCAACTTCTCCACACAAGTGTCTTTAACTCAAGATAATTATCATCATTATTGTTATTAACAACAACATCATTCCTTTTTCAAGCACCCCAAATCAGTTAGTGTCTGTACTGGACTATAATTTGTCAAGATTACAAAACACTCTAATCGAACACAACACATACACAACTATTAATCCATTTTTATTAGATGTAGTGAATCAGCTTAATGGAAGTTTGTCATAAACTCATGAGCGCGGCTCAGTCTTTGAATCTGTAGCATCTCCTAACAATACCTTACAAATCACACCAGAAACTCTGCATGATGCTTTCTATTAACTAAACCAAAGTCTGTCAAGATTACACAACAATCTGCAAGAACAAGGACCGTCTATTCAGTTGAACCCTTTTCCAATAGATGCGGTGAACCAACTTAATGAAAGTTTGTCAGTACCTCACAAACACAACTCTAATATGGAGTCTGTACTGTCGCCTCACAGTATCCCAGAAAATGTGCCATCTCAGGATTTTTTCTTTGACCTAAACCAAAGTCTTTTGAGATTAAACGATAATCTGGTAAATTTAAGTCAGAACTCATCAACCAGTCCTGTTCATGATGATGAGCATAACTCTTTTATGGCTGATAATGAAATCAGGAATCCCCATCACCTAACGCTAAAGGGGGGGGGAACTGAATGACTTTTCTCCTCCTTTACCTAACATGGGAAATGGTATAGATCGAAATATCATCATAAATCGTGTGGACAGGTTCAACACCACAGAAATTAGAAGGCGGGTAAACTTTTCCTCACTAGGTAATGTTGATAGTTTTGCTCATTTTTACAATTACGTTCTTGAGAATTTAAACCAAATGTTGGATGTGGCTGATGATGAAGTAGGCCCGAGTTATGTTGTACATGTTGAAATTCAAGGTGATTCACTCAGTGTTTCATCGCGTGTTCAGGTAGACAATGGACAATGGACAATAATCGAAATGAATTCTTTTCTGTCATTGCTCAAAAATGCCATACAGAGTAAATTTGAAATACTTTCAGATGAAACTTTGCAACTAGTGATTCGAATTGCACATGCCCCACAAGGGGGAGGGTGGCAAAAGCTATCACACATCTTCAACTCTGAATTTGTTCAGAAAAAGATGAAACATTTGTACGTGTTTCACAATAAAGACAACCTATGCTTTGCCTTATGCGTTGCCCAATTATTGAATCATGATGAAAACATTTTTCAAGTACAACAAATTGCAAGGCAACTGCAACATGATGTAGGGCTATGTGTAAACGATATGGTTAGTTTTGCTGACGTATTGCGTTTTAAGCAACGTTTGAACTGCAAAATTGTAGCGTTGTGTCACGCCTCAGGAGGACTCGGACTACATTTCCCACAATACTTTAGTAGATCATGTGACTGAGCAACTTCCCTCTGACGCAGAGTCCAGAAGGGACTCTGTTGCCCACAACACCTCGGGAGATCATATGACTTTGGATGGTTGTGCACGCACCTATTAGCGCTCACATTCACCGGAATACTAAATACATTCACCTGTGTTTATTGTCGTATGACCCACTTAGTATAGTTTATAAGCCCGGGCTTTAGGCTTAGTCGTTGTGAGGTATTGTTTCTTCTTGAACTTGCTGAGCGGTTCTATTATCTGTTTGCCACTACCTGTTATGACCTACGTTTTGTTTCACTGACCTTGATTTTTGCCTGTCCCTTCTTGTACTTTTGCTGACTGTTTTTGGATACGTGTTTTGACTTTTTGGCCTGGTTTTTTGACTACGATATCGGATCTCTCCCTTGGTGTTGTTTGCTCTGGTTATGATCACTTCGGTGATATTGTATTGCTTGCTGGTTACGACCCACGCATGTTTTTTGACCTCTTCTTTGTCGCACTCGAATAAAGCCTGGTGTACGTTTTTTATCCGCGAGCGTCTGAATTCTGTTGCATCGTCACACGTTGTACTGAGCCGCTTAAAAAAAACATTTACTCTGTTTTCGAAACACCAAGATACCCCATGACAAAACCATTTACTTGTTCTTGCAGGAAAACCATTATTACGGAGTGAAAAATCTTAAAGGTGTACTAGGTACATCCTACGTCTGTCCTTCCAAGTTTGGAAACTACTTTGTGGATGCTTACTTCAAAGATGGTAGTATTCGAAAAGCTTGGAGTTTTTTGGTTGTTTTTAGCACGGTTGTGATAAGTGCTTCCCTTCAAACTTACCACATCCACTAAGTAAGTCTTCGCAAACCTTTGGGGACAGGTCTGACTTGAATCCTTATGAAGAGGCCAAACTTTATGCATCAGCCCTACAAAGGTTTTTAAACATAGTCAAACAAGGAGATGAAGAAACAGCTCAACTAACCCTATCCCTACCTGTTGAACCTGAAAATCAGACGGTGACTGGGCTGACTGACAATCAACAAACAATCAAAGATGAAATTGCTAAAGAGGTTATCGGTAACATTCTGGTTTGAACCAGAAAAAAAAATGCTTCTTATATCATGGATAAAATATTAAAGTCTGGCGATGTAGCTTCATGGAATGATGAAGGGGAGTTTATTTTCAAAGGAAAAACGATTAAAGGATCGCGCATGTTGGACTTGGTTAAAAATCTCACAGCACCTCATAAAGTATCTGACGACCGGAGACCCCTAGGATGGTCTGAAATCTTACAAACTGTAATTCCCATTTCAACCATTCCTAACGTTGGGATTGGACGTAAAATATCTGACCTTAAAAAATCTAAAACTATGTAATCTCCCATCGCTTCGATTCCTTTAACATCCTCCCCTAAAAGTAGCATGTCTGACTCCTCTAGTCTTGATACTTTTGAACCTTTTTTTAAATCTCCTAGCTTTGACCCTTCAAACTGGTTAAAGTTTTAATTAAGATTGATGATAATTAACAAATGATAACACATTGTAATGATTGGTCTTGTAATGTTATTTTTATTGAAATAAAATGTTATTACAATGAGTTTTGTATGTATTGAGTCATTATTTTAAAATGTATTACAAGTACAATCTAAATTTTTCACCAGAGTTAGCACATTGAATATAGTTCATGCCATGCATTTTATTTACTCTAGGATACAATTTTTGGGCAAACGACACAACCATGTTATCGTTTCTCTTCACGTCATCGGTGTACATAGACATAATTTGATTAAAAGAATATCCTTTAGCTCTGTGACATAAAAAGAATACACAATGTTGTCCGTAGCAAACTGATTCAAAACTTTGAACTTGTTTTAATGTTTTATTTCAAGACAGTTCTTTTTTAAAAACGAATAAATAGGTTCAGGAAAGAGATCAAAGTCCGGTGAATTTCCGTACGAATAAAAAAAATTCTCCAGATGTTTGATCGTTGAGACATAACACCAGCCAGTGTTCCCCCGGCATGTGACTCAGGTGAGTGTTTACGATGTATAGAGCAGTAATCTGTTCTTGGGTAAGAAATCACAGGCCAAGACACCGTGAAAAAAAACTTTTTAGAGGAGGACAATTTCTCATCAACTCTGTAAGTTCTCTGGTGTCCATGATTACTGATAATCTATGAGAATATTTCGACGATTGTTGATCTCCAGAATCAAATCAAAACTGGCATATACAATTAGATTTACCATTCTCGGAAGAGGGTTTCAAAATCTGAGTTCCAGCCTCATATTACCTGACTTTATTAACAATAGATGTTGTCCACAGTCATCGTCAGGGCTCAGGTTGAAAGCGAACAGCGTGTAGCCTTGTATGTACTCTTGTCTGTTTATTGCCAAACCCTGATTTTTAAGTTGTTTTCTTGAAGCTAAAATTAATGAATAATATTCACGGACCACATTACTGGATTGAAAATTAGGTTGAAACGGTTTCGCAGGATATTGTGTTCCGTCTACATAGAGAGCTATAAATTCTGCATCGTAATGTTTAAAATGAAAAGGGTTTTACTATACGCTCCGTTGAAAGTGTCGTTGTCAACCATTCCAAAAAATGAGTGTTTTAGGAAGTGGGCCGAGGAACAGGTTCTCTTGGGTGCATATACGGCTGCCCGCCGGTAGACCGAAAGTCTTTATACATACTCATTCGATTGGGTATTTAGCGGTGGCATTGAGCAGCGCCTGCGCATGGCTCAACCTTATGGCCTGGCTCCTTCTTTCATTAGACAAAATTCATCTTTACTTCGAACCATTTTAATTTTCAAAACTTTGTTCAGTAAAAGTTTATCCTGAAAAAATATATCTGAGTGAATGTGCCCCAACAAGTCAAAGGTTTTGCTTTCTGTGCTGAAAAGGGCCCTGGACTTGAATCCACTGTTACGGCTTTGAGGATCCGTCGCGTCCATCTGACCGGCGTGTCTTTGTAAAACAATCCTGCTGAAAATTGTGTGTCTAACAATTCCCTAGAAATGATCTCGATAATAGAGCTATATGCATATGTCTTACTGGACTGACTGATGAGACGGTCCCCGAGCATAACGTCTACTTGTGAAAATACAGATGCTATAGGATAGTTTACAACCCTGACTTTAGCATCATTAGCTATATTGGATCTGTCAGGGTTTGTGATTTTACACCTTAGATGTAAAAAGGTGTTGTTCAGGTCTAGGTAATCTTCACTGTTGCCGGCCACATAAAACTCCAAGGGACCATTATCAGTCACGGCTGAAAGTGCCGGTATTTCAACATAAGTATATTTTTGAATACTTGTTTGAGTGTAGAGTAGAGTAAAAATATCCAGTTCCGACTTGGCGAATTCGGTGGAAAAACTGTGCTTAAAGGCCATGGCATTAGAAAATGTTCAGTCTTCTTCGTTTGTTAGAGGAGGAGGAAGAACAATGCTTGTTTCTTCGTTTGCTCTTTTTTCACTCTGACCTTACCTTTGGCGATCTTATGTTTTTTATTTGAAAATACTACCTGCCTCCCAGGAGGCCACCTAGTGTTCTTGTAGGTAATCTCTGCGAGTTCCGACCCATGCTGCTCTTGCGTCTTGGTGATGATGTTACTCACCACGTCACTTACAATGCCTTTTGCCGCTGTTTTTAAATGGGGTTTTACGATAGATATACCCCTTTTAATAATAGGAACCGCCATCCTAAAAAGTGATTTGAAGATTCCGCCGAACCCCGCCCCATACATGGAACCCCAGAAGTCCATCGCCGGCCTGATGTTTGTAGTAGTCCACGTAGAGGTGAGGGTCGATGTAGCTTGCTCCAATTTTTTTTCAAACACGAAAAGAATGTTTTACTGGTCTAATGTGAAGTTTAGCAACAATACATTTTCTGTATAGAAATGAGAAATGCTTATCCTGGTCAGATTTGACTTCAATGACTGTATCGCTAATAAGACTTTTACTCACAGGTATGTAGTGCGGCTTGTCATAGGCTAATGTGATGACTTTGTTATTCTCATCAGTTATATGTACACATCTCAACAAAGGCACAAAACTGTCCCAACCCTTTGATAATGAATAATATCTGTATACACAAACATGGTGTAAAATCCTGCATGAACGTCGGCCAGATAGGGAGGCTCAGGGAGATACGTGATAAATTTCCCTTAGCACCCAGTGAATAAGATTTGTCAGTTACCATATGTATTTTGTTGATCTTAACATTATAATCAATTTTTATTTCAATAGCTAAATATTTTACAACTCTGTTCATTTCCTGAACAAGTTGTTCTTTACTGTCGTAATACCCTTGACTGATTTGACAGGTATAAAATTCTTTATTTGTTCCATCGAGCAAAAAACAGGCTTTCCCACTCCATCAACGAGTACCAAGTATGGGGATATTGCACTTCTGTGAGAGCTACCTTCCAGTCTCCCGTCAAAGTAGCTCCTGTTCGATAGTCGCCACACGTGAAATTTTTCCGACTCATTGAGTCGCAAGGTTGATCTAGACAAAGTTGTCGCCAGCTTTTTAGGGGCAGCTGGGGCTTTGGCCATTGCTTCTTAGCTCCTTAGCTGCTTAGCTCCATATACATCTCTTGAAATACCAACTCTTAAATACTCTTGCTCACAGAAGGGGGGGGAGTTTGATCCTACGTATAGTTATAAAAACCAACGTCTGATTGGTCGGCATATTGATCGACATCTATACACATTCAGCTCAGCTTATTGTATTATCCCTCTTTCCTTGTAAATATGTTATTCCTGTATCAGACACTTTTTTGCAAGTGCGAAGCAAAGTAAAGATTTGATTGCAAACGCCACTACTGTGTACTTGTGTTCTTCCCTTCCGTCTCCATCACATGCTATGTTATTTCCCCTTCACCCCTAGCTACATCTGAGGGAAACGTAACAGCATCTTTTAAAATTTGGCGGGAAAATATTAGCAGGTTTCCTGTTCAAAAACAGGTGTCTAAACTAGATGCCTAATGGAGGTATGTGAAATTGATCAATAGGTCTTTTGCCCATCAGGTTATTTGTTCAAACCAGATGATTTAAAGGGTGGGGTCAAAATAGCGGAAGGTTTCTGATCAGGTTTCCTGTTCAAAAACAGATGTCTAAACCAGATGCCTAATGGAGGTATGTGAAGTTGATCAATAGGTGATTTGCCCATCAGGTTATGGGTTATGGTTATGGGTTAAAGGGTGGGGTTACGGGGTCAAAATAGCAGAAGGTTTCTGATCAGGTTTCCTGTTCAAAAACAGATGTCTAAACCAGATGCCTGATGGAGGTATGTGAAGCGGATGACCCCCGGGGGACAGGGGGAGTTTGGGATGGGGGAGTTATGTGACCTCCGGGGTGGCCTCTGGGGGTGAAGGTCAAAGGTGTTGTTTGGGATGGGTACATTACTGTTTAAAACAGAACACATCCACACAGAAACACACATACATATTTAGTCCAGGTGTAGACAGTGTTTATTGTCAGTTCTATAAACATTCATTACACCCAACTGTTGTTTTTTTTTTATATGAAACAAGAAGTACAAAAAATGGTTTTCATTAAAAAAAATCACTTTTTTTTCAGCTTGACCACTAAATCATTTGGTCTCACTCTCTCTCAGTATGCTGCTGCTCTGTTGAACCTCAGGGCTAAAACTTCTAAACTCACTTCTAAAAACGTCCAATGTGAATGACACACAGCTGAAGGAAAGGAGTTTCTGTGTATTGTGAGTTATTCTGGAGGCCAGATTTGTGATTATCATAATTGGTCAGTTCTGCTGTTCACTTCAGTAATCTGAGAGAAGATTCTGCAGATAAATTATCCTGCTGGTCATCTTACAGCACACTTAAGTGTGAACTGACAGGAGATGCTTTGAGTAAAATGTTTTCAGCAAAATATCCAAAACCTGAAAGGATTGTCCAGGAAGTGAATGCCATGAAAGAGAAATTATCATAGATTGTTTGTCATTATTGTTTTTTTAATGTAAACTGTTTTCACTCCCACATTAATTAGTTCAGCAACAAATAATGAACTGTTCCTCCTCAGAAATGTCAGATCATAAACAGCTCTCTGTTTGAAGATGTTCATGAGTGATAGATTCTAGTTCTAGATTCAGTGAAGTGTATTTGACCGATGCTCTTTCCTTATTATAATTTATTATGAAACATTTTGCAATGATCATGTTTTTATTATTGTTTTTATCATTATTGTTATTATTATTATTATTATTATTATTATTATCAGTGTTCTACATCACTCGTTTATCAAAATCAAGGCAATAAAAGGTTGTGCTGATTGTCCTAAAGTTAGTCTGTGATTCCTGCCTAGATTCAAAATTTTCTTTTTTTAGTTTACATAACTTAAAATCTCACTCACTCATAAAATTCTCACTCACACATACATACATTTGTTTTATACTTTATTTCAGTGATACTGTGCCCTGTTGAAAATTGTTGCTTGGAAGTTTATTTAAATTATATTGAAGGGGAAAATGAAACTGACACGAAATATTAAGAAAATACATATTTAATTTTTTTTTTTTTCTTTTCAAATTTCGTATATCCTGGAGGACACAGTAATCATGACAGGACGTCAGCAGTCATGTCAAAATAGTGTAGTAAAAACAGACGTCACAGACGGAGTTTAGTGCTCTGCTGCCATCTTGTGTAGAAAAATTATCATTGCAGTGATAAATGCACAATGTCTCCAAGAACTTATATACACGTATATGGGTAAAAGTGTTAAAGTAAACTATTACGTTAAAACATATTGTGTTCTCTTTATTAAATTATAGTTTGTTCTGTATGTTTATTTTTTATTTATGGTTTACTTACATTTTGCTCTTTTCATGACAAAATATTTGAACAACTCTCACTTTACTCACATTTCACTTCTCTACTGGCAGTTTGGATCATTTATTTACTAGCTTTTAGTCAGTCAGTTCACTTTGTTGTGAAATTTATTTCTTTATTTCTATCTATCTGTATTTTAACTCAGAGCAGTGTGTGTGTGTGTGTGTGAGAGAGAGAGAGAGAGAGAGAGAGAGTGAGCTGGTTATCAGTGTGTGTGTGTGTGTGTGTTTGTGTAGGTGTGTGTGTGTGATGGTTATCAGTGTGTGGATCAGCTCTCTGCAGGTGCAGCATTAATGCTGTATTACACTGGAGTGTTTCCTCTCTCTGAAGTCAGTCTCCTGTATGTTGGTGTGTTTCTTACCACACTGCTGCGAGCGTCTCTCCTCACACACACACCTCTAGAGACGGAGGTGGAGTTCTGTTCATCAGCGCTGACGCTCTTTTGATAAATATGGAGAAAGAAAAAATGCCTCCTCTGATTTGTCACTGAAAATGTTTGATGATTTCCTCTTCTCTTTCTAATAAGGTAATATTGAGTGTGATTGGTGGCTGTGGGGAGCTCCCCTCTTTCTCTCTCTCAGTTTCTTCAGTCTCTCTGGAGGAGTGGAGGTGAAACTTGTTCTGCTGCTGAGTTGAACGGACTGTGTGCAAGTCAGAGGGAGATGGACAGCTGTGTGGCTCTCATTCTTCTGTCCTCCACAATCATCACACTCACGACATCTGGTAAGGTTACTTTCCCAATCAAAGATTTAAAGGTATATAACCCCCCCCCCCTCCTTTTTGTGTTTTTAGTTACTAGGAATGGCATTGTAAAGCAAAACATATCAATATTTAAAAAGAAAATGAAAAATAGCTGTTATTCTTAAAATGATAAAAATCAAACAAGTGCTGTAAATTCATAGTTATTTTTTACTCTTTGAGGTCTCGTTGGTATGTGTTTTATTTAATTGTTACTATGTAAGAGGAATGTCAGTAACACATTTTGTCCTGCAAAGGCAGTGTATTATTTCTCGGAACTAGCAGGTTACAGTTTAGGAGATATAATTAAAAGTTTTCATGTTACAATTTTCAAAACCTAGTCCTATTGCGATTTACCTGTTACTCTCTCTCTCTCTCTCTCTCTCTCTCTCTCTCTCTTTCTCTGTACAGACAGTGTGAGGTTGGTAAATGGAGGCCGTCACTGTGCTGGGAGAGTAGAGGTTCTTCATGATGATCAGTGGGGAACAGTGTGTAGTGATGACTGGGATATGAATGATGCTGCAGTGGTGTGTGGAGAGCTGGGCTGTGGAGAGGCTGTAGCTGCACTGAGTGATGCTCACTTTGGACCAGGATCAGGACAAATCTGGATGGATGATGTGGACTGTAATGGATCAGAGTCTACACTGGAGCATTGTAGTTCAGGAGGATGGGGGGTATCTGACTGTAATCATTATGAAGATGCTGGAGTCATCTGCTCAGGTAATCCATGAATGACAGTCTGTCTACACATAATCACTATTATCATCACACCAGCTTTTTGATCAAAATTTCAAATGCTATTAACTTGTAATTAGCTTTATATTATGCCCTAGAGGTTCCTAAATGGAGGTGGGTGAGAAAATAGAAGACATTTAGAAGAAAAGAGAAGAAAAGAGAAGACTTTAGCTATCAATGAATGAATTTGTAAATGTTACTAAAATGAACATCATCGTGAGATTTCAAAGGGAGATTTCAGTCTGGATATCTTAAATGAAGAATTTTGCTTTGATCATTTGTATTTCTTTCATATATATATATATATATATATATATATATATATATATATATATATATATATATATACACACACATTTTAACACCTTAATGAATGTAATGTATGCATTGACATTATTCAAATACTCACAGGTCGCATCTCCAGATTGACTGATGGTCCTCATCTGTGCTCTGGGAGAGTGGAGGTGTTTCGTGGAGGGACCTGGTCCACAGTGTGTGATACTGGCTTTGACCAGCAGGATGCAGAGGTTGTGTGTCGAGAGCTGGGCTGTGGGCTTCCTGTGAAGGTGCTGGGAGCAGCTGCTTTTGGCAGAGGGGAGGGTCAGGTGTGGTTAGAGGAGCTTCAGTGTAGAGGGAACGAATCTGAGATTTCCTTCTGTCCAACATCATCTTCACTCAAACACAACTGCTCCCATGACAGTGATGTGGGACTGGTGTGCTCTGGTAAAGAATGTATATTTAAGTTCTCTTTAAAAAGCATTTTAAATTTTACATTATCTTTGCTGTCGCTTGTCTTCATTATATAAGTAATGACTTGCTGTATATATGCTGATTCATGTAATGTAATGTTCATTCAGGTCACACAGGGGCTCGGCTGGTGAGCGACTCTGACTCCTGTTCTGGTCGAGTGGAGCTGCAGTACCTCAGTGAGTGGGGCACAGTGTGTGATGTAAGCTGGGATATGAGAGCTGCCAGTGTCCTCTGTGGTCAGTTGAAATGTGGGAGTGCTGTGGCTGTGTTGGGGTCAGACTGGTTTGGGGAGGGGAGTGGCCAGATCTGGGCTGATGTGTTTGACTGTCAGGGGAACGAAAAACATCTGTCAAAATGTCCAATTTCATCATGGAGTCGAACTGCATGCTCTCATAAACAGGATGCTGGAGTCATCTGCAGTGGTGAGTGACTCGTAATGTATTTCATTAAAACTGTCAAACTCTTGCATTCTGAAAAATGTTTGACTGTGTCTGTTGGATCCTTAGTTAAAATGAAAATGTGTACTTTATTGTATATTTTCCTCTTCAGATTCCTCTCTGGCATTTCATGAGGGGCGAGTGCGGTTGTCTGGAGGGATGGAGTGTGAGGGGGAGGTGGAGGTGTACTTCAGGCAGGACTGGAGGAGAGTTCTGCTGGACTCCTGGAGTGAGTCTGAGGCCTCTGTGGTCTGCAGACAACTGGGCTGTGGCTCTGTGTTTAACTTCTCCAGCTCCTCTCCATCCAGTCACAGACACATGTGTGTGACGAGTTTCAGTTGTTCTGGGAGTGAAGCTCATCTGGGGAACTGTGGCAGTGCAAAAGTTATGGAGAGTTCCTGCAGTTCAGGAGAACAGCTTTCAATCACCTGCTCTGGTAGGAATTGCAGCAGTTGAGTAATAAAAGTTGCTAAGAATCTTCTTAAAATAATTCTCACTAAAATATATTGTAATCTTCATTGTTCATCTCACATTTAGTTTTCTTTATTATGTAGAAGATCAATGATTAATACTTTACAGCTGCTTTAGGTCAAGAACAATGTATGAATAATTTTAGGGTGAACTGCTGTGTGTTTATATGTGTGTGTGTGTGTGTGTGTGTGTGTGTGTGTGTTTGTGTGTGTGTGTAGGTAAATTTAATTCAGCTCACAGCTCCATTAGGCTGGTTGGTTCCGGGGGAGACTGTGCAGGAAGATTGGAGGTTTTCCACAGCGGCTCATGGGGGACGGTGAGTGATGACTTGTGGGATATTAAGGATGCGCAGGTGGTCTGCAGACAGCTGCAGTGTGGAGTGGCCCTCAGTGCTCCTGTACCAGCCCGGTTTGGACCTGCAACTGGACCCATCTGGCTGAATGAGGTGGAGTGTGCGGGGAACGAGGCGTCCCTGTGGAACTGCAGATTTCAGCTGTGTGGACAGGATGAATGTGGACACGAGGAGGATGTAGGAGTCGTGTGTTCAGGTAAGTGTGCGGATTGCTACTGGTTGATTTTTCTGTTTTTGAAGCCTGTTTAAGGTTACAGTTTTTTAACATAGCGCTGTTGTCAGGTTTAAGACTGTTTGAATGTTCTTAAAACAATGTTAAATGTGTGCATATTTAAATACTGGAATTCTATTGTTACAAGCTGTTCATAAAAATGTAAAATTTATGTTGAAGCATGAAATGTATAAAACAAAATTCATATGTTACTTTTTCAATTACGTTTTTATATTAAATTATTTGATTTATATTTTATAACGATATATATTTATATGGTTATAAGAAATATTTTTCTAATCTTTATTCCATCAGAGTTTAAAGAGATCAGACTCACTGAGGGCTGTGAGGGGAATCTGGAAGTGTTCTACAATGGAACCTGGGGTAATGTGTGTTTAAATGGGATGGATGAAGAAACAGTGAGTTTAATCTGTCAAGAGCTGAACTGTGGAAGATCTGGCAGTGAGAGACCTGCCAAAGCAAGAGTGGAATCAGCTCCTAACTGGCTGGATGATCTGAAATGTAGGAGTCATGACTCCACTCTGTGGCACTGTCCATCTTCACCCTGGAGACAGAACTACTGTGATAAAAACAGTGAGGTGGCTCACATTACCTGCTCATGTCATCTGAAATGCTTCTCATCATCTTCCCATCAGAGACAGTGCTCAAGTAAGGACTCCTACAAATAAAAAAAGTTATTATTTTCAATATTACAGACAGCATTAATCACGTTAGTTGCCCTCTTCGCTTGTGTCTACATGGCCTTTGTTTCACTCTCTGTGATGATCATGTCCTAAACATTACCTCATATTTGTATTATAAATTTATTCTGAGACTTTCCTGCATAGTCCGTGTTTCTGTAACCTCTCATGTGTGATGTGTGTTATGTAGATCACCTGCCTCTCAGGCTGAGGGGAGGAAATGGAAGCTGCTCTGGGAGGCTGGAGGTGTATCATAACACTGAGTGGGGCTCTGTCTGTGATGATCTGTGGGACATCAAGGGCGCTCAGGTGGTCTGCAGACAGCTGGGCTGTGGGCCGGCGCTGAGTGCTAATGGGAGTGCTGTCTTTGGTGCTGGTGAAGGGAATATCTGGCTGAACAGAGTGAAGTGTAGAGGGAATGAGATTCACCTGTGGGACTGTCCTCATTCCCTGAAGAACCACACTGACTGCTCCCACCGGCAGGACGCTGGAGTCACCTGTGCAGGTCAGAAGGTTCTAACTCCAATTAAATCACATTTATCTCATTTATCTTATTTTAATAATCTGCAGAATTGTAATAAAATTCCATTAATGTTGTTTTGTTAAAGCTGCCTAATGATAGTTAATGTTGCCCAGTGATTGCTTTTTTTCATTTGTCTTTTGTTTTTACAGACATATCTGATGCTTCTGGTAATTCACCTACAACACAAAACGTTACTTCAGACATTTCTAAAGCAGATATTCACAATTTTAGACCAGATAAGCTAATAATAAAGAAATCCTAACAAAATGCTAACATTCTAATCTATTAAAAGTTATCTGCAATTTTAATGAAATTTAATTTTAATGCAAGTTTAATGAAACAGGAAAAAAAAATAATGCAGCAAGAAAAAACACTGAATTCCACTAATTATTTCATCTGCCTGTGCTTTTTTATTTGCAGTTGGTCAGAGAGCAAAGCCAACAACCACTCCATCACCAGCTGTACCATCTGTCTATCCAGTGTCTCTCCTGGTTCTGGGAGCGGTGCTCTTCCTGGCCTTAGTGCTTCTGGTTGTGCTGTTTTACCGGAACAGAGTGCTCAGGAGAGGTAGAGAGATTCAGAGATCATCTACAATCCACTTTCTATACATTCTCTAAACATCATCAGTCCTTCAGTCCATCATCAGTCTTCTGTCTGACTCTCTCCCCCTCACAGTGCCCTCTAAGAAGGGGCAGAATGCTGTCTATGAAGGCCTGAGTAGAGGGACAGAGGATGTCTATGAGGAGATTGACCACAGATTCAACACTAAAGGAACAACTATCTCAACACAAAAGGGTGAGTAATATATTCTACAGTAAGTTCAATAATTATTGACTCCCTTTATACAAATAGGTAAGCAAGACATCGATGCGAACCATATGACCAAAAAAAATTCAGTCACCACAGAATCAAGCTTTTAACATGGTAATCTGAGCTCTGGGGTGAGTTGAAGACATGAGTCCAAAAAGAGGATTTGGGAACATGAAAGATCTGCTTAGATTCTGTATTTATGAGGGGTGTGATATTTCCTGCTCTGTATAGGCCCTTTTCACATTTCTGCATTTTTCTGCTGGAAATAGATGCTGCAGGGTAATGTGGCTTCCACTAAAGCAATTACAACAGCAACAATGACAAGTTGAGTGTGTACACCTTACTCAAGTATTAGAACTTGAAGCAAAAACAGCCTTATCTCAGTTTCAGTGGTTTGTCAGCTGACGATGAGCAGAGGAAAACGAGTTTGTGCAGTTAGTAAAGGAATAAACTTTGTCATACAGAGTAAAAGAGCCTCTGTGTCTGCATTTCACCACTGCTGACCAGTGTTACACTGAATGCAGTTTGTGCTTTAAAGTTGCTGGTACAGCCACTTTCAGAGGAATAGTTTTCATTTTCTCCCTCAAAAATGATCAGCAACTGAGAGAGCGAGTGCTCGGTGGAGAGTAGATGTTCGTTCACCAGTGCCAGTGGTTCCACCTTAAATGGTGACTGAGCCACCAAAATGTAGCTCCTGCATCAATTAAAGTGCAACGGGAAAATTTGAACATGAAACTGACTTCGGCCTCTCGACTTTTAGTGGTTTACAGTTTCTCGTTGCAGATTAAATGTATCAGGAAACCAGCTGGAGTGATTATAAATGCAAATAAGAAAACGTCTACAGTGGCACTATGACGACCTGGCATGTGTGCATGTTTAGTTGTTTGCTGCTTTAACTAATTTATTGTTTTTGAGCTGTTTCAACATCTCCAGCTAAAATGGCACATCTTTTTATTTTTTACCTATTTATTATTTATATAGTTATATAAATACACTTATCCATCAATTTCTTACTCTATAGATGTTAGCCAGTGTTATTTTACTCTTATAGCTGTAGTTTTTCCTTGAATCATTTATATCCTTTATTTAGTCTGGACTGTACGGTTGTGGGTTTGATGTTCTCCAACTATTCTGGACACATCTTCAAATTTCGATCTTGGCAACTATGACAAAGACAAAGTGACACACCTTTCTGTGGTGAGCTGAAGTGATACAAACACCTGTATTTCTGAGGTTAGTAACTCTTTGAAAGGCAATAGCAGAACTTGTTTTACCCAGCATTTAAGCACTTCCGTTTCTTGTGAAAAGGGCCTATTTTCTAATCTTATCGAACATTAAAAGAAAAGATTTGTCATCTTGGAAAAGGGCGGTTGCACAAAATACTTAGTACAGGGATGCCAATAACTGTGACACACAGGTAATTTTGTTAATATAATGGTTTTTGGTTTCTTAGAATACATTTAATTTAATTAAGGATCAGATTTCTTGGATATCTTCAGTGTGAGAGTTAATTAACCACAAAAACATTTTTCATTACCTTTTTTACCCACCTTCACCCACCCAAGGGTATAAATAATTGTGGAGCTGACTGTAACATTGGTTAATTCATTTAAAAAGTGAAATTTATATTAGAAATGTGCAGTTTGGGCAAATCTACATTTAGTGTTGTGTGGTAATTCAGCTGATAAGTATCTGTTAGTCAACTTTATCATTCCTGTCAAGCTTCTGTTTTAGTAGATACTGAGAAACCACAAAGCTGCCGGTGTTATGTGTGTGTGTGTGCACGCAGGAGAGAGGGAGAGACACAGTGAGAGACATATCTATGTGTGTGTGTGTGTGTGTGTGTGTGTGTGTGTGTGTAACTATGTGTGTTTGTGAGTGGTGGAGTGTAGGACAAGGTTGGCATAGCAACTTTGGCCATGACTCACACAGCAAGATCTAATCTCTAGCAGGTCTCAGGCCACACTTTTATATTTCTCACACAGTTTTACATTCACCTTCAAAACAACCTCACAATGAATTTAATAATCCATGAAGTTTCCTGCTGCTAGTCCACAGTGAACGAGTTAACAAGCTGACGCTACTAAGAATAACTAGCGCTAAAAGTCTGTCTTTACTCATCTACAGTGTAATTGTTAGCTTTGAAATCGGAATCTGACAGTGCTGCACTGCTGGCTGTTGTTAACATCTTATTATTATACCTGGTCTGTATTCTGTTCAGACCTGTCCAGGGTGTATCCTGCTTTCCACCCAATGACCGCTGGGATAGGCTCCAGCTCTGCCAGCGACCCAGAAAGATAAGCAAGCAAGCAAAGTTTATTTATATAGCGCTTTTTACAACAGGTGTTGTCACAAAGCAGCTTTACACGGAAGTCAGCATTACTGAAAGAAATCCGGGTCCCAGCCCCCATGAGCAAGCCAGAGGTGACAGTGGCAAGGAAAAACTCCCTAGGAACAGTAAGAAACCTTGAGAGGAACCAAGACTCAGAAGGGGAACCCACCCTCCTCTGGTCGACACCGGATAGTAAACATTGTTAGTTTAAAGTAATATAGTACAAAAACGGGGAAGACAGTTGGAGCAAATGATTAATTTGATTAGTTTAGTTCATGCAGCAGCAGCGGCAGCAGCAGTAGCAGCAGCATCAGTGGAGTCAGGTTGTGAGGGTGAGGTTTGCACGGCGTAGTACAGCATGAAGCTTGATGATGTCAAGCCAGTCCAGAGGGCTGGCGAACAGTGGCACTCGATCAAGGCATAAGAGGCAGCAGCATCAAAACGCACAGGATGGGCAGCTGTTCAACTCGGCAAAGAAAAGAGAGAAAGGAAAAAAACACACAGAGAGTCAGTTCTGTAATGGGTGTTTGATTAATTTGATTAGTTCAAGTGATTAATTTTGATTAGTTTAGTTCATGCAGCAACAGCAGTAGCATCAGTGGGGTCAGGTTGTGAGGGTGAGGTTTGCACAACATTGTACAGCAAGAAGCTCAATGTTGGTCAAGACGGTCCAGAGGGCTGGTGAGCAGTGGCACCCGATCAAGGCAGAAGAGGCAGCAGCATCAGACGCACAGGATGGGCAGCTGTTCAACTCGGCAAAGAAAAGAAAGAAAGGAAAAACACACAGAGAGTCAGTTCTGTAATGGGTGACTGATCATAGATTACAGGCTTGACTATACAAGTAAGTTTTTAGCCTAGACTTAAACACTGAGGCTGTGTCTGAGTCCCGAACATTAACAGGAAGATTATTCCAAAGGCGGGGGGCTTTGTATGAGAAAGCTCTCCCCCCTAACGTAACTTTATTAATTCTAGGTACTAATAGTAAACCAGCACCTTGTGATCTAAGTAGGCGGGATGGTTCATAATGGGAGAGAAGTTCCCTCAGGTACAGAGGGGCAAGTCCGTTTAGTGCTTTGTAAGTCAGTAAGAGAATTTTATAATCAATGCGAAATTTAACTGGTAACCAGGATAAGGTTGATAAAACTGGGCTGATATGGTCGAACTTTCTGGTTCCAGTAAGAACTCTGGCTGCAGCGTTCTGGACTAACTGAAGCTTGTTAAGGCTTTTGCTGGGACATCCAGCCAGCAGGGCATTACAGTAGTCTAGCCTTAAAGTAATAAACGCATAAGCAGCTTAGAAGATGTGTGTGTGTGTTTGTGTGTGTGTGTGTGTGTGTGTGTGTGTGTATTCCATTCACAGAGTTGATTGACTGGGTCTGCAGATAAGTTAGCCAGCAACAAATTATCAGTGTTGAATGAGAGCAAAACTTATCAGCTTTCACTTAGTCTCCATCATGACACAGAATGTGAAAGTACAGTATGTTTATGGGTACAAACATTTAGCAAAACTCAATTTACATTTTATATCGCTGTTGTTGAAAAAAAAATCTTCATGAGCTCTCCTTTTTTCTTGGGTGCATTTAAAAATAAAAGCAAGAAAGGAAGCTGGACCCAGTTGTTTTACATTAAACAGAAGTAAGATTATCACATTTCTCAGCACAGTAAATGCTGAGGTTCAGAGCAGTATCAATGTTTTTATTTATTTATTTGTTTATTTTTAATGAGTGCAATAAAATGTTTCCCTTTTTTGTGACAGATGAAGTTCGCTTGTACTCTTTCTTTCTCAAGTCAAGAGGCTTTTATTGTCATTCCATCTGTGTACAAGTACACATTGGAATGAAATTACGTTCCTCCAGGACCATGATGCAACATGGATCAAAATAAGACATTACAGACAACGTGCGAATGTGCAGACGTAAGTGTGCAAACATTAAACTAGAAACAATGCAATAAATATGATAATTAAAACAGACATTTGACACAGTAAACAGACAGGACAGTGCAGTGCTGACTCAGCACTCATTTCTGAACATGAGTAGTGAGGATAAGGTGCAGAGATATTTAACATGCTATGATATGTAGGTATATGCAGTCAGATTATAACATATGTGAGCACAGCAGTTACTGAGGTAGAAATATACAGTACTTGAGTAGAACAAGGTATTAGCAACAATATACAGTATTATTCAAAAGAGGTGTGTGTGTGAGTGTAAAATATGTGTGTGAGGGGGTTTTCAGGAAAAAAGCTGTTGCAGAGTCTGGCAGTGATGGCACGGATGCTCCAGTACCTTCTGCCAGACGGCAGTAGTGAAAAAAGTCCATGTAAGGGATGGATGGGGTGGTCCACAATGCTGGTGGCTTTGCGGATGCAGCGTGTGGTGTAGATGTCCATGATGGAGGGGAGAGATACCCTGATGATCTTCTCAGCTGTCCTCACTATTCGCTGTAGGGTCTTGCGGTCAGAGGGATTGCAATTCCCAAACCAGGCGATGATGTAGCTGCTCAGGATGCTCTCCACAGTCCTCCTGTGGAACATGGTGAGGATGAGAGGGGGGAGATGAACTTTCCTCAGTCTCTGAAGGAAGTAGAGGTGCTGCTGGGCTCTCTTGGCTATGGAGTTGGTGTTAAGGGACCAGGTGAGGTTCTCTGTGTTGTGAACACTGAAGAACTTGGTGCTCCTGACGATTTCCACAGCAGAGCCATCGATGTTCAGAAGGTTGTGGTCATCTCGCACTCTTCTGAAGTCAACAACCATCTCCTTAGTTTTGTCCTCATTCAGAGACAGTTGTTGGTTCTGCACCAGTCCGTTAGCTGCTGCAACTCCTCTCTGTATGCTGACTCATCATTTTTGCTGATCAGACCTATCACAGTCATGCGAATCTGATGATGTGGTTTGAGCTGTAATTTGCAGTACAGTCATGAGTCAGCAGAGTGAACAGCAGTGGACTAAGCACACAGCCCTGAGGGGCGCCGGTGCTCAGTGTGGTGGTGCTTGAGGTGTTGTTACCGATCCTCACTAATTGAAGTCTCTCAGTCAGGAAATCCAGGACCCAGTTACAGAGGGAGGTGTTCAGGCCCAGCAGGCTCAGTTTTCCAATCAGCTGCTGAGGGATGATGGTGTTGAATGCTGAACTGAAGTCTATGAACAGCATTCTGATATAAGTGTCTCTATTGTCCAGGTGGGTGAGAGCCAGGTGGAGTGTGGTGGGGATGGCATCATCTGTTGAGCGACTGGGGCAATACGCAAATTGCAGTGGATCCAGTGAAGGGGGAGCTGGTCTTTAATGTGCCTCATGACAAGCCTCTCGAAGCCCTTCATGATGATGGGATTGAGTGCAGTGGGATGGTAATCACTGAGGCAGGACACTGGAGACTTATTTGGCACAGGGATGAGGGCGGTGGACTTGAAGCATGTGGGAACAACTGCAGTGCTCAGAGAGAAGTTAAAGATGTCTGTGAGATTATCTGCCAACTGTTCAGCGCATTCTTTTTTTGCTTTTTTATGCTTGATGTACTAAGAAGCTCCACTGCAGTTATAGTAGTATTTATAAATAGTAATAGTAGTAGTTGAGTACTGAGTACTTAAATAACAGTGCTTAAGTAGTATTTTTAACATCATACTTTTGCACTTCTATATTTGTGGAAAGATAATTTTACTTGATAGGGTTACTAAATGTCTAATTTTGGACAGTCCAGTTTTGAGCTTGGTACTACTCATGGCCATAACTAGCAGCGGCTAACAGACAGGTGCGGAACCAACAACCTGTCTCTGAATGTAGACAAAACTAAGGAGATGGTTGTTGACTTCCGAAGAGTGCAAGGTGACCACCGGCCACTTAACGTCACTGGCTCTGCTGTGGTAATCGTCCAGAGTACCAAGTTCCTCGGTGTCCACATCACAGAGAACCTCACCTGGTCCCTCAACACGAACTCCATAGCCAAGAGAGCCCAGCAGTGCCTCTACTTCCTGTAGAAACCGAGGAAAGCTCATCTCCCCCCTCCCATCCTCACCATGTTCTACAAGGGAACCATGGAGAGCATCCTGAGCAGCTGCATCACTGCCTGGTTTGGGAATTGCACCACCTCTGACCGCAAGACCCTACAGCGCATAGTGAGGACAGCTGAGAGGATCATCGGGGTCTCTCTCCCATCCATCATGGACATCTACACCACACATTGTATCCGGAAAGCCACCGGCATTGTGGACGACCAAACTCATCCCTCACATGGACTTTTTTCACTGCTGCCGTCTGGCAGAAGGTACCGGAGCATCCATGCCATCACTGCCAGACTCTGCAACAGCTTTGTCCCTCAAGCAATCAGGTTTTTAAATTCACAAGGGCTGAACTAACCCCCCCCCCACAACACCCTGCTTTTGATGCGCACTACTTGCACTATCTGGAACATTGCTGCTACTGCTGTGTTTACACTGTTTTACTACCTCAGTAACTGCTGTGCTCACGTATGTTATTTGACTGTGTAAACTTGCAGATCACAGCATGTTAAATACCTCTGCACCTTATTCCACTACCTCATGCTCAGAAATGAGTGCTGTGTTGGTGCTGCACTGTCCTGTCTGTTTACTGTGCTTAATGTCTGTTTAATTTATCTTATTTATTGTATTGTTTCTCGCTTAATTCTTTTGTTTGCACACTGTCTGCACGTTCACACTTTGTACTTTTTGTTCCTTGTTGCACCTTCTTCCTGGAGGAACGTAATTTCACTCCACTGTATACTTGTACATAGATGGAATGACAATAAAAGCCACTTGACTTGACTTGACTTGACTTGATGAGAACACTGAGGTCTGGACCTCATAGCTTTTAGTAATAAAATAACAATGATTTGAAGAAAAAAAAAAACCTACAGGAGAAACTTATGGTTGGTGTAATACCTAGTTTATTCACCATGACATGTAGGTCACATTTCATATAATCCTAGCTGGTTAAGTATTTTTTTTAAACTTAGCACAAACAACATTATGCTGACAAAGACAAATTTTACTTTACTTTGGAAAATGGATGATTGGTTAAACTCCTGCTAACACTTTAAACTGCAGTTTCTGTAAGCCAGACTTTGTAAAGTCATGAAAATCCTGCAATAAAAGGCATGGAATATACAAATGTGGTTTTCCAGGTCCGGAAAAGTCATGGAAAATAATAAGTGCTGGAAAAATCATGGAATTTCCTGAATGTTTCCCTCACGTGGTCCCTCATCTAATCACATTTGAAGCACTAAAGAGTCTAAATTGTAAAAAACACCAAGACCCATAACTAATGTATCTGCAAATGGACTAGCTTTACTAACACGTTGTTAATATGGATGTTACGACCCAGTCTAGAGTCAAGCCATAAAAGAAAATGAGAGTGGGCTCTCTCCTCAGCTGCCATGCCAAACACCCGACACTATTTAACCAAAAAATAGCTCATGTTTATTTTTATGACTAGAGGCTAAGCTGAATGCTATGATGGCTTCAGGGACAAGCATATGCCAAATAACGAACAAAACTACAAATGAGTACAAAAACTGAACCTGAGAGCAAAATAAAACAAAAACACAAAAGGCTACCCTGTATCCCTGCTTTAAAACCAGGAGAAAAGGTAACCAAAACAAAATGCCACTCAATCCATACTTTTTCCAAAGTTCACAGAGTTTAGCAGAACCAGACAATCAAAGCGAAGTGAAGCAGAACGGAGTGAAGTGAAGAAATGCCAGGTTGGTCTGGACAGGTGTTCTTCCAGGTCACATCAGAGGGGAGAGAGCCCTGAATGTCTCCCAAGATGGTGGCTTGGCAACCTTTTATACAGGAGGCTGCCCCCAGGTGGTCAATTACAGACCTGCACATAGAGCAACATACAAAAGGGAACACACAAAATGGTGGCAGACACACACATAGAAAGGCTATTACGACTAGGGGTCGTAACAGTGAATCTCAGCTAGCTAAGGTGTTCGGGACACGTGTGTTGTGGAAGATGGTTTGACATTTGAACACTACAGAAGATGAATTAAAAAGCCAAATGTAAGAGGAAAACACATCACTGCTGCTTCTCACACCAAGACCTGTGTGAGTAATTAGCGTCTTCACTGTTAGACAACAAGCATCACTGCAGCTACATTAAGAAATGATGAACTAACTGCTGTGGTACTCTCACTGATTTGAGTTCATACAGTCTTTGTTGTACTCTAGGTACTCAAAGTTGTGAACTGACTTGTTACATTCCTCTTCAGCATCAAAAATACTGCCATTAGGGATTTGGATAGTACTTAAATCACTGAGAAACTTTGGTATAATACATTACCTCCCCACACCATGTAAAACTAATCCCTCCCAAACTGAACTTCAGTTAGATAAAACATTTCACTGGCTAAATAAATGTCTTTGTTATTGTTAACTCATTTGATTTTGAGCTAGACATAATGAAATGAAGAACAATGTCCACCTAATCATGATGTGCATGCATGTGTTTGTGTTACAAAGAGAAACTAAACCACTCTTAACAAACAGAACCGATGTACGTACTTTTTACGTGAGAATATGTGATGTCGAAGGAGTCAAAACAAAATAGTAGGCTCTGAAATGATGAAACATTAATGTATTGAGCAGAATGACAGATCCATTCTTAGAGATCGGAGTGTTAAACCTGGTGCAGATATCTGTATATAAATGTCAGTATCATGGTATACTGGTATAGACGTTAGATCGCCCAGCCCTATGCAAGATGTTTGGCATGCAAATTTAATTTTATGTCATGGAAAAGTCATGGATTTCCACTGTTTAAAACGTGTACGAACCCTGGTGATCATTACCAGTTGAGTATTTGTCTCTATAATTTGATATCTCACACAGATTCCAACCCTGCCAGAAAATAACCTGAAAAAATGAAAAAAGCCTGCAGCCATATGGCTACTTTCATTGCTGTGGCATGTAACCAGTGTTTATCACTGTGCAGTCCGAAATGTCCACTCAGTTCTGATCAGGCGGGGAGCTGAGTTTTCCTAACATTTAACCCTATTCAAAAAAAAATAAATAAAAAATGGACCCACCAGGTTACATACCTTAGGACCACTGAGTGCACTCGAGTGGCCAGCTTCTTTAAACAAGTATTTTATTTTTATAATGTAATTCAAAATTATAAAATTGGCTCTTTTTCCTGCAAAGTCTCTGACTGGAGTAAAATCTGAATATTATGAAGATGTCACCACCAGTGGCCTGAAAAGTAGGTTTCATTATTAATTAATCGCCTGATTTTATCTTTACATTAAACCACAGTGTAAAAATATGACTGCACTATTTGTAAAGTCAGTCTGCCTTTATCTGATTTACATGACTCAGCAAAAGAGGACACAGCAGAGAGCTATGATGATGTCATCACTGCTGGACAGATCTCTGAGAGTGTAGGAGGTTTATTTGTGTTTTGGGGTTTTGGTTTAGAAATCCCCATTTTGATGTTGTTTTTTTTTTTTCAATATGACAGCTATCCTTTATGATGTTAAAAGTCTGGTGGAATAATTGAAATGTTCCAAAAACAATGTTGTTTCATTAATTTGCATTGAAAGTCAAGAACCTTTTTTTTTTCTCCTATAAAGTACTTACAAATTACACATACACACACACACACACACACACACACACAGACATATATATATATATATATATGTGTGTGTGTGTGTGTGTGTGTGTGTGTGTGTGTATATATATATATATATATATATATATATATATATACACACATACATGCGTAAGTAATACATTCAAAAAGAAACTAATTATTGAAACTAATATGTTTGAAGTAAAGAAATGTGCCAACTGTCCACAGATCTCAGTCTCTACCAAGAAGCCTTTTCTTAGCTCTTAGATGACTGTTAAAAAGTAAAGCAAGTATTACATTGTACACTCTCTCTACCAGTTAACATGATCTCGGCTCTAAGATTCTTTTAGGAAACTTGGCCCTGAATAGTTGGAGCAGGGAAACACCTGAACATGCAGAGCAGCAACGTTCCCGGAGTTTAGACAGTCGCTGAATTACACATCTATGTCACAGTTTGCCATCTTTATCAAGTATTTCGGTTAACTTACATAACATTTAAACAAATGCTACATATTATCATGAGACTTTAGTTAATGGCTACATGATGGCTTAATTATAATGATTGTTTTGGTGAATGGTTTACTTACAAAGTATTATAACTAGGTAATATAACTAGATTATATTAAGACCTCATTTGACATTATTATAGACCTCAATAAATTGTTCATGAGTCCTTATTTCTTACTGACCCAATTGTTGAATCACATTAATTAACAGTCACATTAAATGAATATTTTTGTATTTTGGTGTAGAGGAAGTAGCAGAGAATTATGATGATGTCATCACTGCTGATCACAGCTTAGCTGTTGTAACAGGTTTGACTTGTAATATAACAATACTGTGATCTCAAACATAAACACAGTCACTGATGATACTGATGCTGATTTAATGACATTTATCTCTACATTTTGACAGAAGACATGACAGATAACTATGATGATGCTGTTGCTGTTGGACCAAACTCCAACATTATGACAGGTAGGTTTTAATTAATGTAGATAATTCTCATTGAGCTGAAGCTTCAGCACAGTAAAAACAGTAATAACAAGATTTGTTGGATTTTAATATCATTTATCTATCCTTGTTTGTGTAGTGCACACACCAGAGGACTATGATGACGTCATCACAGCTGAACAGGATGTAGGAGGGATAAAAGGTGAACGGCTTTAAAGGGCGCCTGGAGTGCTCTACACAAAACATGTATAGTGTGAACCCTCCAAACGTGTTCTAAGAATGATGGGACAATGCAGATGCTAGAAACTTAAACAGTTAATTGTATTTGAGAATAGACACAGTATGTGTAGAGATTTATAGATCTACTGAATGGAATCACAGTGATGGACTCACTTGGTTTTCACTGGCAGAACTGAACAACTTGATCATAAGTTACAAACTTCAGTATAAACTGTATATTTGCAAACTGTATATTTGCATTTAAAATGGTTAAATATCATTCATTTTACAGATTATGATGACGTGGGGGGGGGGCTCAGACAGAGATGAATCATGAAACTGAGATACCACAGCCAGTGTCTTATCTCAGGAAAGTACATTCAAACCTCTTCAAACGCAACAAGTAACTTTGTTTTGGATCACAGTTCAGAATGGAGCAGAAACACTTCATTACAGATTTGCTCTCAAACAAGATAAAGTTTATATATACAAATATTAAATTTTTAACACTGTACTGTGAGTGATAACAGACTTAGTCAGCTAGAAACATTCACTGACACATCTCATGTAGTTATTCCATCAAAATGATTATTATCTTACTTTGATATTTTTATCTTCTTGAAAACATTATTTTGTACATGTTGTGAAAAAGACTAATTTTTTTACAGAAAAATAATATCTATCTATCTATCTATCTATCTATCTATCTATCAACATAATATATATATGTATATATATATATATATATATATATGTGTATATATATATATATATATATATATATATATATATATATATATATATGTATATATTAGCGGTGGGGGAAAAAATAGATTCTTACATGCATCGTGACGCGGACATGAATGATTCTGAATTGATTCACAAACGTCAAAAATCAATTTTCTAAATATTTAATTTATAACGTAATGTTGACAGAACGCAAAAGGTGGAACCTTTAAGTGGGTAAGTGCAGCGCCTGGACAGTCTGTGATGGCACATTACAAAAACACTTCTGGATGAGTGAGAAATCCAACTGGTGGCCTCTGCATTAAAAGCCAGGTTAGATCAGGATCATTTTGTACTTTCAACAAAAATCAAACCACCTTGGGAGCCACAACATTTAATGTCCAGTATGTGTCAGTATGTGATAATGTCCTAGTATAGACTAAACAATATAAACGAGAGCGCAGATTTACTTTGCTCTGCTTTAAGCTTTATCTATAGCCGCTTTTCTCGTATCTCCGCCAGAAAACCTTTCCTCAAAAGTAGAACAGCTTCTTGTAAAATGTCTCTCAGCGTTTGGCTGTTTTACGAGGCTGAAGTTGCTTCTTATTCTCTAGCTTCCTGTTTTCCCGTTCCACCTTAAATTCTGCCTGAGGTGCAGAATGTAAATGCGACACTATTAAAGGTGGACCGGGAAAATTAGCAAGAAGCTGATTTCATCTTCGCAACTTTTTAGTTCATCTCCAAATGTTTGTCTGTCTTGCTCTTTTCCTTTTTCATTTGCTATTCACTCGGCAAGACTTCATTGCTATGTGACCTGCAGTCTGCACACCAGTTCTCAGTCTTGTCATCCATTACCACTGGATTCACCATAACAGCACATTTTATCACAGATGAGTGGCAACAGCGCCTCATGTGCTCCAAACCAGAGCAGTGAATGAGAACCTTCTAGTTTACTTGCCACATCACTACCATTTATTTTATTAATAAAAGATACTGGAAGTAAATTCATTATGGATCATTACAAATACTTTGCTTTAAAACTGCCAAGTATTCAGACAGTAGGAAAATAGAAATTCTGTATAGAAAAAAAAGATGCATCAATAATCGTTTTATAATCGCATCGCAGCCCTCTGAATCGTGAGGCGCCTAAAAATTCCCACCCCTAATATATATATATATATATATATATATATATATATATATATATTATCATTCCATGTACAAGCCTGTAATAATCATGTGATTATTAAGCTCTTATCTTGAGATTGGATCCACAAAGGCATAATGACTGTGTGTGATTTTAGTGTGTAGTATATGAAATCTGTTACTGTGGTCTGAGAAATAATTCTATACTCCTCGCTTCTAAGTGCTGATCATTATACACAGAATATAAAGATAAACAGAGTATAAAGATGGCCTTTCTGAAATTTAAATAGGGCGTTTGGGGAAGAGGACACCTGTGATGCACATTAAGCTCAATGAAGTCCAACAGTCATAAAGGAATGTTAAGAGAGAGGACTTCTCAGACCAAAGGTGGAATTGTTCATTTTAGAGTGTCAATTTCTCTTTCCTTTTCCTTTTTATTTTTCCTTTTTATAAATGTGTTATTGTCAACATTTTTTCAAATAAATTATTGCATGTCATTCTGTAAACTTCTTTTTATTATAAAATAACTTTACACCACCCTTTGAAAAGGTTGTTGGAACTGGTTAGGCTCTTGTGTGCTATCACAGTTCATCAGTTCAGTTCATGAGGAAATTGATGTCCTGTCTACAGCCGGTTTTTTGGGGTGCTAATGTAGCCCCCACAGAATTTTGGTCACTGGCTCACTCCCATCGGCATGTGGACAAAGTCTCCTCCCGGAGGTTACTGTGCCTAGCTACCCCACTCAGAAAGCCTTTCTGGCTGGGCTTTGAATGACCAACGTCATGTGCAACCTCTACAGCCTCATCACCAGGCCAAACCAGCCTCTGCACCAGCTCATTGTCATTCTGCTCTTCCTGGAAACATATTACTTAATGTTTCCACATTACTCTCTAAACACACATTAAAGTAATTCATTTAAAAAAGAAATATCATTTAAAGACATTACCTACTTTAGAGCAAGATACAGCCAATAATGCTGATTAGTTATGGTCAGCTGATGCTATTTGATAAGCCAGTATAAACTGTTCAGAAACAGCCTCCTTGAAAAAAAAAAAAACAACTTTTTATTAACCTTCAGAACCCTAGGGTAATTTGGGGTGATTGTTTTGTATTTGGGTCAATTACAATTACAATTGAAATTCTGAAGTATTTACATGAGACATTCACACATGTCATATGTTGTTATTTTTAGGAGACCGTGGGCTGCTCAGATATGTCATTATTTGACAGGTGAATGCTAACAGAATTTTGATATCTTAATGAATTTGACTCATTTTTTAATCAAAAATTTACCAAGCGCCTTGAAAACAAATGGTACCTCAGATACCTTTTCAGAAAGTGCCTGTAAGCTGTAAATGCAAGAATTTTCATGGTGATGTTGGTCATGTTTTTTATTGATTTTCTTTTGGATTTTTACCCGATTTTCTCCCCAAATTTAGTCGTCTCCAATTCCACCCTTTAGTTAGGACTCCCCGAATCACACAATACTACCAACGCTAGGAGGGTGAAGGCTAACACAAGCTTCCTCCGAGACCTGTGAAACCAGCTACCGCTTCTTTTCGAACTGCCACTCACGCAGCGCCACTGGACAGCTGAATGCGCTCGGAGGAAAGCGCCAACCGCCAGATCTGTTACGTCAGCAAACAGACGCCTGCGCTGACTAGCATCGCGTTGAGTGATGGGGGGAGAAGGAGGGGCCATCCTACCCACCCAGAGAGAGCGAGGCCAATTGTGCTCTCTGTAGCATCACCAGGGATAGAACTCGCGATCTCCTGATGATAGGAGCTAAGTGCTAAAACTCTGATACACAGCAAGACTGGCTTTATTTTTAATTACAAATTGAGTTGCATATTTAATATCAGATGCCTTTACTCAGTGTAATCACTCTATCCATGTAAACTGAAACAGAGCTAAATATAACTTTATAATTATATGTGTTATTCATGTGTTAAAATGTGTTTTAGGGCCAGTTTTAAGTCCACTCAGTGTAGTGGTTTGGAACAGTACCTTTTATCGTGTTCTTCTGCCCTGCCACCTCTTTCAACACAGTCAGCTTGCACAGACCGCGTGGTTAGCGTGTAGCCTCAGTTTTATAAATATGACTGCATTTGTGTCATTATGTACTTTTAGCTGTAAATTTCTGATTATCAGCACTAAACGCAGAGTCTGAGTCAATCAGAGGACTATTTGAGACATGAGGGAAAGTTCTAGATTCATACACATGCAGTCAGCCATTTAAATGGGGCATTTAAATGGACGTATAAGCAGGATCTGAATGTTTTCTGATCTGAATGTTTTCTGGATTACTGGCTGGATTTCTTTGCTGAACCTATATAAAGTCACTCTGGGCACACAGGGTAAGTCCTGCTGAACTGTGCTGTATTTCTGGGTTGTGGGATGTTAGAGCTGGTGCCTCTTACTCTGGCTAGTGATGGTCCTCTAAGTGATCTGATGTGTGAATCATTGTTTATAATATGAAGGCTAAAAGCAGTAGTAGCAGTAGCGAGTGGGTTGTGGGTGAATTTGGAGCTGGATCTCTGTCTGATGGATGGTCACAGGTGGATGAAATCACTCTGGATGCTGAGAGCAGAGTCTGATGTGTGATCTGATCTGTGAATCATGTCGCTGTTTTAACCCTTTGTTGGAATATGAAGGCCAAAAAACCTAGCAATAATATTAGGATTTTGGGTGATTTTTCAAGCTGAATTACTCACTGATGCTGACATCACATCTCAATGCTAGTCATGGTAGCTAGTTAGGGCCAGGTCTGTTGAATGGTCTGTTATGTGATACCATGATGCCATGTCTGTAGCTTAAATCATTCTGAAGTTATGAAGGCAAGAACTCAAATACATTTTGCCTACAAATTGCAGGCTTCAGGTTCTAAGGGTTTAATAAATCAATTTGAATGAATGTTTGTCGCTCCTTCTTATTACAAAATAATATTTTGCACCACCTTTTAACCAACTTCAGTCATAGACATTGTCATGTAGCGCTGAACAGACCATCAAATCCACCACCCACTCTATCTGGGCACCAGACTGGAGAGACTATAAAGTGTCCTCACAGGAGCGATTGATGAGGGTACTGTGGAGTGCCAAGCTGGCCAGCCTTAAAATGACCAATGTCCAATCTCTGCAGCCTATGCATGAGGCCAAACCAACATCTGTACCAGCTCCCTGCTGTTCTACTCTTCTTGGAAAAATGAATCTCATTACTCAATAAACTACTACTACATGACTCTATAAACACATACACATCTGTACCAACTGGAACATAAAAGTGAAACCCTGCAGTCCATTGAGTAATTTATTCAGAAAGAAACAGCCAATCACAGTAAATGTCATTTAAAAAACATTCTTTGTATTTGAACAAAATACAGCCCTGATTCTGTATGAAAAGGCAGTAGAAACTGTCCAGAAACAAATAAATAAAATCTTTATGAATAAAATGCAACACTTACAGATCTGTTTCTGAATGAAAATTGAGTCTGGTCTGTTTAGGAGAGTTGGGGTTATTTTCTTGTTCTGCAGAGAGACTTTTATCCAGCAGTTTATGTTAGCATGATGAGATGGCTTGATGTATTTACAGTGCGTCCTGTGCTTGTACTACGGTGCTCACATTAACGTCACACAGTCAGCAGAAACAGCTTACATACCTCTGTGAAAATTACATGCACAGACAGACTCATAATCTAGATAGATGAAATTTACAATTTAATTAACTGTGCAGATATACTACTGCTGTCTCTGAAAAACAAAAGCTCATTAAGTCAGTAACTGTAATGTGATTACAAGAATTTAAAGTGTAATGCGTTACACTGCTTCATTACAGGAACAAATTCATCACATTACTGTAATGTTACTTTGTACTGTATTCTATAAAACACTGTATTTGAGTTACCTTGTGTGGGGTCACTTACCCTTGATAAATTGGGCTGGTGTAGTGCAGGATAGGCCTGTGATTTTTATTACTGCCCCCTTGTGGACACAGGTATTATTAAAACAATATGCCATGAGAGGCTGTGGGGTACTGAGATTTTATCATGGAAAGGGTGTGCCTAAAACTCCCTTTAATAAAATCGCAGTAACACAGCCTCAAGTGGCTTATTGCTTTCATAAAACAGCAGCCAATGTGAAATATGATTATATACACACTTTTATAGAAAGTAATTTAAGTTATTATTAATAATAATCAGAGCATGGTACCATTGCTAAGCAATCCTGGACCACTGAATGAGGAGTTTGCTTGCCCATGTATATTGAGGTCATTTCATGATTTTTTTTTTTTTAAACTTTTCGTGGTATAACAATGAACATATGATAACACAGCACTGTTAAGTACAAAAACTTTCACTTTATAAGTACATTTTTGTTCACCAAATTACACAAATCTTATTTAGCACCAAACCAGCGGCGCCCCTCTTCTCGTGCTGGGGCTGAATCTCAAATGGTTCCCTGCTCCCTACATAGTGCACTATGTGGGAATTTAAATACTGCATCCTGCACCCCAACAGTGCAAAATATAGCTAAGAAATAGTCATTTGGGACTCAACCACATCCATACTGGATAAATAATGCACTATTTGGCTGTAGAGGCTAGAATTTCTAAACTTTCATAGCACACTATTTAGGCAATACAGAGCCGTTTGGGATTGAGCCTGGGTTTGCACTTCTGACTGAAACATGAACATTTAAAGTGTGTAAGTCATTCAAGTGATGTAACTATAGCTATAGCTGAACAGCCTAATTCTAGCTAACAACAAAAGTTCCCAGCCCCTTAGTTTAAACAAAAAACAGGTTCTTACTTTATCAATACACTCGGTGGTCCATGCAACCAGCATGAGTGTCAAAGATTATTGCGTTAACGGCCCAAGGGTTTTTTTCATGCTGTGGCGCAGTGATCAGGGCCATAACTAGGATCGAAATTTTAGTGAGGTCCATTTTGCAGAAATGTGACCTACATCTCATAGTGAATAACTGCCAAAAATTAGAATTACACCAACCATAAGTTTCTCTTTTAGAGTTTTTTATTCATTTATTTATTTTTTTTGTTGCTCCTTTTTTTCACCCATCCATAACTAATATGCACCTTTTCCTTTTCTGTTCCTTCCCCATCCTTCCATTTTTCCAACTGCTATTACTCTTCCATAAACTGATTAAACTCCAGTTACCCTGTATAAGTTTATTTATTTACCAATTAATTACTATATTAACCGGGGCCTGAGAAAAGTGGTTTCTCCTTGTATATTACAGCTGGAGTGGATTTAAAGTACAACAATGTTGCTGATAATCTATATCTGTGCATGATCATTTCACTCAGTAACTTTTATTCATATTATACCTACTTTACACTGAGAATACAGATGGAATAGCATTCTCTGTGTACTAGTCGATTACAGCTGTTAAAGATTTAATGCACTATTATATTAATTTTTCCTTTTTTTAATTTTACTCCACCTGCTTTATTCTATTAACATTGTTTTATACAGAGAGTAATTGGTAGAACAGATTTACCCAGTGCCCCTAAAAAACGTAATTTCCAGTAAAAACTGACAATTAGGATCAGTTTAATATACTATAATGCTTTCTTTGCTTTTTCAGTTCTCCCAGTAACTGCAATGTGTCAAACTTTTTAAACTGTGGTGAATGAAATGCAAAAAAAACATACATCATATATTTTACCATTTACTCAAATTGAATGATTACTACATGCAGGTGTACTACACTGTAATGTTTCTTGATACAGCTATGTTATCTGTTACCATGTTACCATGTTTAATGGAAGTAAACAAGTGGGACTGAATTTGCTCATCAGTGTTCCTGGTAAATGTTTTCCTTTCCCTACACTACAACGGGGCAAAAAGGCACTATAATAATCCTATCATTTCCTTATGTTATAACAGGTTATACAAGTACTATAATAATTGTGTTATTGTGTAAAGTTGGCATAATATGACTAAAAGTTACTGAGTGAAAAGATCTTGCACAGATTGTTACTGTATTTTAAATCCACTCCAGCTGTAATATACAAGGGGAAACCACTTTTCTCAGGCCCTGGTTAAAGATGTTACTCCAGTATTGTCAGTGTAAAGGTGGTACAGTGTGACTAAAAGTTACTGAGTGAAATGATCATGCACAGAAAGAGATTATCAGCATCACTGTTGTACTTTAAATCCACTCCAGATGTAATATACAAGGGGAAACCACTTTTCTCAGGCTCTGGTTAAAGATGTTCCCCCTGTATTCTCAGTTCTAAAGGTGGTAATATGAATAAAAATTACTGTAAAGACAATTAGTACCATAACAGTAAGACTTTAACTTCAAAGACTATAGGGAAACTAACTTCCTAGGTGCACTGAGATAAGTAGTCTAACAATAATAACACAGACTAATTACTGTGCTGTGTAGTGCGGTTTATTTCAGCAACAAATGTTTCAAATCTGTTTACACAATTAAGCGAGACTGATGAGGATATGAGACAAAAAAGGATGAATATTAGGCATGTGGGCTAGAATTGGGCCAGATGCTGGACAGTTGTGTATGGTTTTAGCTCATGTCTACTTCTAAGGGCCATTTCTGGCATAAATGTTGTGGCCCAACAGTGTGGATAAAGGAAGAGGGCTGCACCTTAATGCTGTGGCACACCAATGCTCGTTGATTTGCGTCTCAGAACTTTTGGCCCATTACTGAAGTTACAGAAAACAGCCGACACACTGTAAGGGTTAAAATCCTCATTTAACTAATTTTTTCCGCCCAAGTTTATCACTTTCAAATGGACAAGCCAGCAGCCAGGGCTGAAGAGAAGACAAATTCTCTTCGAAAAAGACAAAGAACATTAAGAGGGTAACTATTTATATATTTTAAAATCACAAGGACATACGTTAATGTAACCCTTGTGTGTCACGTGCGCACCACCATCTGCACACTCAGTCCACCCTCAATGGAGCTTTTCCTCTGCGTTGTGTATGTTGTTTCTTTTGGGAAAGGAGGGAGACTGGACACCAGAAGTTCTTTTAACGCAGCACAGTAGCAGCAGTTTATTCGACAACTGGCTTTTCACATGCAGCACTTTGGGAAACCTGGGCTCGGCATCCATATAACCCTCAATAGCAGCTAGGCACACATTCATGGCACAGTCCTCCAGCAGAGTCACTTCACAAAGCACAACACAAGACTGTCATTTTTTTGGATATTGTTAAATGAAACTTAATAAAATAAAATAAATATAAGAACAAACAAAGCATCCATACTATGCAAAACAATGGCTCTAGTGCCTCATAACCATGCTTGTTAATGTGGTTGCCTCTACTGAGACATATTTTACTAAACTAGAAAAAGTAACATACATCATTTCGTAAAAGGAACAAAATACTCTTTGTTTTTAAGCAAAATCTGAACATGGATGGCTTAATAAAGCAATAATTTTAGCTGGATGCAGAACTTAACATCTTACCTTTACAAAGCACAACACAAGACTGTAACTTCCTGCTTCCTGTGCAGCAAATTAACTAACAGCTTAAAGCAAAAACGCCACCCAGTGGCAGGGAAAAGGAACTGCGGCCTACACCCGCCCCTACTAAGTGTGATGGCGTCCCCGCCATCTAAATAAGTAAATACCCTAAGATGTAACAAATTAACTGTGTTTGTAGTTTATTTTAATGAACGTGAGAATGCCTATATGTGTCATGCATGTGATGCAGTGGTGCTGCTGTTCCTCGTTCTGGCCAGCTGCCATATTTTGCGCCCTCTCTGTATTTTGTCCTCCACTGTCTCGGCTCCAATAACATGCTGTTGATAGGACAGTCTATTTGGCGCCTGTCTCTTCCTTGGAGGATTCCGGCGGGGGGCCTCTGACTCTGTACTAGGCAGGCAATCATTCTGGCTTTGCACCTGGGAAGAGCAATCTTTGGGATCTAAACTGTCTTCCATGCCACCTATTAAGTCTGTATCATTTTCAGAGACATCAGTCCCCTCCTCTCCATGCCTGCAGGTCATCTCTTCACAGTTCACCATAGTGTCCTCATCATTACCACACACTTCTGAGCTTTCAGTGTCACTCAACACCTGCTCCACTTCCTCACTCTCCTGCGTCTGCTCATGGTCAAGGGGAAAGAACATGCATTGGGTCATGAGATTCTGATGAACCACCCTTTCCACAGCACCATCTTCTGACTGAACAATGTAGACAGGTATCCCGGGCTGTTTCTTTATGATCAGGTAAGGCCTTGGCTCCCACTGTCACCTAGCTTCTGTCTGGTTTCAGTGTGACAGACTTTTATTAGTACCCGATCACCTGGCATGAACTGTCTGACCTTCGCCTTTAAGTCGTAATGCTTCTTTTGGGTTTCCTTGGAACGCCTGGAGAAGAGGCTGGCCTGCTCGCAAGCATATCTGAGACAGTCCTGGAGTGTTTTGGCATACTCTGAGTGTTCACAACGCTCAGCAGTTGAAGCCAGTCCAAACACAAGGTCAACAGGAAGCCGTGGGTGCCTGCCAAACATCAAATAGTAAGGCGTGTAGTCTGTGGAGTCATGGCGAGTACAATTATAGGCATAGGTCAAGGCATCAACATACTCATGCCAGTTTGCTTTGGAATGTGGTGGCAATGTACCCAACATATTCATGAAAACTTATGTCCATACAGATGGTCATAGAACTTTTCTGTCACTGCCCATTTCAGGGCCAAAAATTCCAACTTGTGGGCAGGGTATCTTGTTTCAGCAGGATTCAAGCCACGGCTAGCGTATGCAATCACCCGTTCACAGCCATTCTGTACTTGGGCCAGCACTGCACCCAACCCCTCCAAGGACGCATCTGTCTGGAGGACAAAAGGCAGACTATAGTCTGCATATCCAAGCACTGGAGCTGTAGTAAGCCTAGCCTTCAAGGCCTGAAAGGCATTCTCACACTCCTCTGTCCAGACGAATGGCATCTCCTTTGCGGGCGGCCCATTTTTGCCCCCTTTTTTTCTTCTAGGATCACCTGAGGTTAGCCGGCGCAGTGGTGCTGCAATCGAAGCATATCCTTCAATGAACCTGCGGTAATATCCTGCAAAGCCCAGGAACTGCAGTAGCTCCCGCCGATTTTTTGGCGTTTTCCATTCTGCCACCTTACTGATTTTGTCTGGGTCGGTCTTGATGCCCTCGCTGGACACCACATGGCCCAAGTAGCGCACCTCTCTTCTCAACAGGTGGCACTTTTGAGGCTTCAGCTTGAGGCCGTACTTCTTTAGTCTAGCAAAGACCATCTGCAGTCTCTTTAAGTGTTCCTCAAATGTTCTGGAAAAAATGACAATATCATCTAAATAAATAAGCAGGCTTTCAAAATTGAGATCACCAAAGCAGCATGTCATTAGCCTTTGGAATGTTGAAGGGGCATTCTGCAGCCCAAAAGGCATCCTGTTTGCCTCAAAGAGCCCCATAGGCGTGCTGAATGCTGTCTTGTGCTTATCAGCTTCTGCTACTTCCACCTGCCAGTATCCAGAGGTTAGATCAAGTGTAGAAAAGTACTTTGCCTGCCCCAAGGCCTCCAGAGCATCCTCCACCCTAGGAAGAGGAAAGGCATCACAGGTGCTACAGGAATTCAGTTTCCTGTAGTCTATGCATATTCTCAAGGACCCATCTTTTTTTGTAACAACCACGATAGGTGAGGCATATGGACTCTTACTTGGACGTATCACACCCGCCTCTTCCATTTCTGTGATGGCCTTTCTCACTGCTTGGTACTGGGATGGGGGTATCTTCCTATAGGGAAGCCGAAAAGGCCTGGGGTCCACCAATGGAATCTCATGTTTGACCACCGTAGTGTGCCCATAGTCCAAATGATGTTTAGAAAACACATCACTGTGCTGCTTGATCACCTCTATCATTTGTAAATACTGGTCCTCTGTCTCAAAACAGGCATCACTGAGATCCAATAAGGACACCATATCCTGATTAGGCTTATCGTGGAGCCAGTCCTTAGCTGGAGTTACTTGGAGAGTATGGGCCTGGGGGTTGAGGCTCCTAGACGCCAGATTATTTCCTTCCAATCCCCCCTCTTCCCACCTCTCAGACACTTGTTTTACAAGGAAAACATCAGCAATGGGAGTCTGAGGCCTAATCCTTAGAGGCTGTCCAGACACATTCATTATGCGAACAGGAACACAGCCTTTCCTCATGTTTGCCAGGACCCGGGCGACCGCCAGGCCTTCAGGGAGGTGTTGTGAGGGCAAACCCTCCACCAGGGCAGTGTATTCTCGCCAATGAGGACCTCCAAAGACTCTTCCGATCACGCTAACTTCTTGCCCTGCAGGAACAACCTTTGCCCTCTGCCCGGTATACCTCACAGGCCCCACTTTACCGGTTCCATTATCAGACCCCGCTCTTTTCATTTCTACGAGGGCGGAGTACCATTCAGGGTGAGATTGCTTCACAGTAGACAGGTACTGTACACCAAGTCTAAATTTAAGGTGTTCTTGTGCAGCACGTATCACATTTGTGCCTATCAATAACGGGACAGTGGCTCGATAGTCACAAGTGGGAACTACAAAGGCTGGTACTCGCTGATAAGACTTCTCAAGGAATGTAAGGTCAATGTGCAGAATGCCCAGGTGAGGCACCTGTTGGCCCCCAGCACCCTCTATAGGAATAGCTGCAGGCTGAAGAATCTGAGAATGCAGTTCAGGATGTCGGTGCCAGAACTCATCAGTGATTGTCGTTACTTGTGATCCAGAATCAATCAGGGCTTTACACTTCATGCCATTTACCATGACCTCACCTTCGTTGGTTGGGCCAATTAGAGGAGTAGCACCTTGCTGTTGACTGTCCTTTTGGGGCTCTTGAACCATGCCCGCAGTTGCCCCTATCACCACGGGCTCTAAGCGTTTAACTGCTGGCCAACTTGACTATCTCCCCGAGGAAGATCTTCAACGGTCAGAACAGCCCTACACACTCTAGCCACATGCCCTGTTTTACCACAACGGAAACACACTAAAGTGGCTTTGTCACTCTTCTGTGGGGCTACCGCACGGTTTGAGTGTGGTGTAGCACCAATCTTAGACTCCAATGCCACCATTCTGGAGATCTGCTCTTCCTGCGTCGCTGCCAGTTTTTTCACCAAAGCTGTCAACTCAGCTAATTCAGAGTCACGCTTGCTTGGAAACTCTTGTTTAGGCTTCTGTATGTTTTCTGTGCTCACCATTTGAACTTGACTGATTGGCTTTTTCGCTCTGGGCTGTGACAGAAATTTTTTTGATTCCCTTGCAAGATGACGAAGTTCAGATTGGAGTTCGCGAAAACTCATAAGCCTCGGCTTCATTGGGGCAATACGCATATACACCTCTTCATCACTTAATCCTCTAAGAAACTGGCGGGTCAGCTTTCCATCTCTGTCTGCAAAAGGGTAACCGCCATTTTGTGTTTCTTCCACAGTGCGGAGAATGGATTCTAAGGCAATGGCATAGGAACATGGCGTCTCACCTGGCTTTTGTGTTCTTTCATAGAAATCAGCAAGTGGGTCAAGAGACGACTGGATATCACCATATTCTGCCCTCAGCTCATCAAATGCTCTGCTTGAGGTCTGCTCATGGGTGGGCAAATTTAGAACCAGCTTCCTGGCCTCTCCACTTAAATGTCGAACCACTGTAGCAAAGGCAAGGTCAGGGGTGAGGCCTCCAGCATTCAAAAGATATTGCATGTCCCTTATCCAGTCATCCACCAAGAGCTTGCAATCCGCACTACCACTGAACACCTGGACATTTCTAATTTGGTGTGTCTGAGTGAATCCACACGACTGAATTGGCCTGCCAGGGTTTTGCAATGAGACGTTTAAACCAGGCCCTGGAAAGGTGTCTGAGGTAGGCAAATGATTGATAGAAGAACTATAGAGAGGTTGGGGATGACTGTGATGCTGTGGAAGTGTGACGTAGGCCTGCTGCTGAATGGGGGCCGGCACCTGTTGAGGGGCGTGGAGGCTGGCTGGAGGGCTGCCATGGGCCTGTTGGGTAGCGGTGTGCCCTGGATACTCAACTGAGGCTGGCCCATGTTGAGGCCCATAAGGAGCTGCTTGGGTTTGAGAACTGTGGTGAAACTGTGGGGTTGTTGGATGTACATGATTGTTGATTGGACCCTGATGGGCTGGAATGGCTACAGGTGTTAGGCTGGCATATGGTAATGCATTAACCTGGCTCGGCTGGTTTGTTATGGATAAACCCACCGCTGGTGGGGGAACTGTATCCTCGACAATATATACTGACAGATCAGGTTTGGTGCTCCCCAAGTCAGGCTGGGCTCTTTCATGGCTGACCGAGAGCCACAGAGTTTCAGGGGTGAGCCGTTGTCTTACTGTGGTTGGTCTGTAAGGTGTGTCACCACTAGCCATTTGTATTTTGTGTGGGTCTGCTTAGACACTTAAGTGGATTCTAATGTGTGCTGAAAAGTGTTAGTATGTGGCTGGTGTGGCTAAGGAAAACAAAGAACTGTAAATAGTTAATTAAATATCAAAACAACAAAGCTGACGTCTATGTACTTTGTTTTACCAAAACAAAAACCTAAAGCAATATATAAAAAAACAAACTATGAAACTATAAGGACCCCAATACCAAACTGCTCTCCAGTATAAAAGCAGAAATGTTAATAAAAAGAAAATCCCAGGCAGTTAAAACCACTGATCAGGCAATTCAGCAACCACTTTGTTATAACACAGCTAAAGGTGAAAGTAGCTATCATCACTATTTACACCCAACATACACAACAGGTTTATTACCAATTCAGCATATTTGTCATCAACTGTGCTGTCTAGACAATTCAAAATAATAAAAGGGGGGTTAAAAGTCCAAAGGATATAATTTCCTTTTCTGATGAGGTCCCCTTCCTCTAGTTGTCTGGGTATCTGAGCACTGTTAGCTGCCATCCGGGTCATGGCACCAAAGATGTAACCCTTGTGTGTCACGTGCGCACCACCATCTGCACACTCAGTCCACCCTCAATGGAGCTTTTCCTCTGCGTTGTGTATGTTGTTTCTTTTGGGAAAGGAGGGAGACTGGACACCAGAAGTTCTTTTAACGCAGCACAGTAGCAGCAGTTTATTCGACAACTGGCTTTTCACATGCAGCACTTTGGGAAACCTGGGCTCGGCATCCATATAACCCTCAATAGCAGCTAGGCACAAATTCACGGCACAGTCCTCCAGCAGCCAGCAGAGTCACTTCACAAAGCACAACACAAGACTGTCATTTTTTTGGATATTGTTAAATAAAACTTAATAAAATAAAATAAATATTAGAACAAACAAAGCATCCATACTATGCAAAACAATGGCTCTAGTGCCTCATAACCATGCTTGTTAATGTGGCTGCCTCTACTGAGACATATTTTACTAAACTAGAAAAAATAACATACATCATTTCGTAAAAGGAACAAAATACTCTTTGTAGATGAGTCACAATACATTTTCCAGGATTTTTAAGCAAAATCTGAACATGGATGGCTTAATAAAGCAATAATTTTAGCTGGATGCAGAACTTAACATCTTACCTTCACAAAGCACAACACAAGACTGTAACTTCCTGCTTCCTGTGCAGCAAATTAACTAACAGCTTAAAGCAAAAACGCAGGGAAAAGGAACTGCGGCCTACATTAACATGATTACTGATGTGTAAGTTTAGTTCAGTGAGATTAACTATTTAGAAATATTGTCCCAGTATGGAAAATGAAAAGTTATAACTATAGCAAATAATGCCATTTTGGCATAACACTGGAAAAACACAGGCTAGCTAGATTAATGAAACGGCGATCAGTTTAAGGTTTAGTTACGTTGTCCTTCGTTGCTAATTCGTCGTGAATAATGTTAACTAACATTCCTTTTAGCTAAATGTTCAGAGTAGTTAAATAGCTCGCGGTTAGCGGGTTAGCTTGGAGCTAACGTGTTAACCGCGTTAACCCAAGCTAAAGCGCTAGCTGCGAGCTAAAGTGCTAACCGCAAGTTAACGTTAGAGAACGACCCTGAGCATTCAAAGGAACAGCCAGAGCTGGATTATGAACTCTACAAGTTCTCTGGAATAGCCAGTGCTTTTTAAGTGTTATGCCATAATGGTGTAGCATGTTCATTCGCGGTTAGCACGTTAGCTCGGAGCTAGCACGTTGTCTTGAAAGCAGTGTTAAGTCCTCTCATCTACACACATCACCCTTCTGTGTAAGTCAGTAGAACCAGAAGAAAACAGTAAAAACAGGTGCTGTGGTTGTTCACCTGAGGGGATATTTCCTTGTTCATATGAGTGTTCATTGTCAGGAGTGCCTTACATTAGTTCAACCTGTAGCTTAAGTAGCTTATTATTGATTATGGGTTTCTTAATGTTTCTTAGAACAAAACCTTTCTTGTTGATCACAGATCTTGCAGTTGTGGAGTTCTTGCCTCATTATTAAGTTTCTAAAGTAAAACCCTCTGTTCCAGACCAGCTGGTATTGGGGTTCTGTGACTGCTTACAGTGGAACAACTTCCAAAGTGACAGAGCTCATTCAGTCTGCAGAGGGAACTTCTGGAAATGCTGATCATGGTGTTGCTCCAGATTGTCAGGTAAAGGGATTTGTTGTACAGTTTAACACAAAAACTGTGTTATCTGGAAATCCGTTAAAGAAGTAAATGATAGCTGAATGCTTTTCTTCTTTCCTCAGGCATCAGGAAGTGGACAGGTTTTGACTGATGTAGAATTTTAGGAATGTTTATAAATGGTATGTTTTTACTTTAGAACAAGTATTTTGAAAACTTTTATTATTATTATTATTATTATTATTATTATTATTATTAAGATCACTGAATAACTGTCATTATATAGTATTTTAAATACATCTTTGAACAACAAATCACTTCAAACTTAGATTATTTATTATATATTACTATAGGTTATGTAATTAACAAAAAACATACACTGCTTGTTTTATCTTGTGTATTCACTAGCCGTTGTCTGAGGTTAATATACAACAGACCAAGACACTTCTATTTTGTATGTTTGCTTTTGTGCATCAGTATTTTTTCTACTTTGAAAATGTTTCTAATTGTGATACACAATAAACAATCTGAATACATGCTAAATGTTTTTGCTTTTTGTTTTGTTTAAGGGATTCTGCACTGGTAAAAAAGAATGTATGCAAAACAAAGCAAAATGATCATAAAATACCCACGTAAGCTCATGATGGAACCGATTACTTAATTGGGATCCAATGCAAATCCCAGAACGGGCCCATGTTTAACATAACATAGAATAAAATCATGCATTTAAAATCATTAGCGATACAGCAGGTTATCCAGTTTTGTATTTGTGTGCTAAAAACTCTAGTAATTATTGCATACAGAATCAGAAAAAGTAGCTGTCAGATTTAGCCTCTCCACTTGGCTCAAGAATTTTTCATCCACCATGGTTTAAAATTAATGCAGAAATATTGTGAGAAATATATTTATAAATGTGGAAAACATTATATTCTTTGATACAAGGCAGATGGTCTGCGGAACGACCAGCAGTATATGTCCTTGAAGATGTACATACAAAGACTGCAGATAATGACCTGTCACATAGGTCAAGATTCTATTTTTATTTATTTAACCAAAATCAACATGGAGTTTTCATTCTGAAATGGCTTTTGTCAAAACCTATCGATTATTAGGAATAATTAATAATATTTTGCATGTTCTGCAATAAATGAGTGTGGCATCCTGCAGTGCCACTTCTGGGCCAGGGACCAAGGTGAGTAGTCAGCCGTAACTGTGTGCCGTATATGAGCCAGATCTGGCCCACACCTTTTAAATATGCTCACTTTACAGTGTGTGGGCCAGATCTGGACCACAGCCATTAAACTTACACACATTGCAGTACATGGGCCAGAGCTGGGCCAGATCCCTAGGTTCGACTCACTTTACAGTATATGGGCCAGATCTGGGCCACATCTGTTAGGTCTACTCACTTTACAGGATATGGGCCAGAGCTGGGCCACATCCATTAGTTGTACTAATAGTGTGTGGGCCTCATCTGGGCAAAAAATATGAATTGTGCTTTTTATTCACTATAGTTATGTGAAGAAACTTTAGAAGACATTGGTTACCATGATTAGGGGCTGCATCGAAAACAGGCAAGATGGAAGGATTAAACTTGGTTTTTGCTCCAGGGCAGTAATGCTGATTGGTCTGTTATTCTTGATCAGATACCAATTATTAATTTTCAATTACTGTAGAGAACTGATGTTGAGCAGGCATTTTGTAAACGTATTTCAGATATCTGAGTAACTGAGTAACTAACAGTGACCTCAGCTGGTCAGTACAGTGAAAATGCACTTCACCTTCAGCTGAGAATTACTAAATTCACCGATTATTAATCCTCTTCTGCCATCTTGTGAAGAAGACGGTGTACTGCAGTGATCAAACCAATTTTTCTGCAAGAGCTGAACTGCAATTATGTGTGTAAGAGTGATCAGTTAAATTATTACAAAAAAGGTATTGAATTATGATAAAAAACAATGTATTTATTAAATTATAGAATATTTTGTTTTTGTGTTTTTAATCATAATTTCATTACAGAGTACTTTTTGTATTACAAAATAATTTAATAAGCAGCATTGTCCCAAAAAAGTAAAATAACATCTGTGAATAAGTTTAGTTTATTTGTAACTTTACTGAGTGATAAAATAGCTTTTCTGTGTATCTCTATTCTAACTCAGAGCAGTGTGTGTGCATGTGTGTGTGTGTGTGTGTGTGTGTGTGTGTGTGTGTGCGTGTGTGTGTGTGTTTGTGAGAGAGAGAGAGAGAGAGAAAGAGAGAGAAAGTGCATGACACCAGGGTTGGGATAGCTACTGAAACATTGGTAGTTAGCTACTTTGCAGCTACTTACCCAAAATTCCAGAAAAAGAAGTGGCTACTTTTTAGCTACTTTTTGAAAAGTAGTGCACTACTTTTTAGCTACTTTCAAAGCACGACTGTCAGAATGTTTGTGAATCTCCACCTGACACAGCAAACACGCCCAGCTGATAGTGTGAACAAGACACTGCATTTAATCATGAGCCAGAAAGAAAAATACAATTGAAAAGCTGCAAATATACAAAAAAAAAAAATCACCAAAAAGTAAATTTAGGTGTAACCAGCAATCAAACTTACACAACCTAAGGTTGTGCAAGTAAAGACTAAGTAAAGGCAAAGTCAATCATTCCAAATTTTCCTAACAAAAATCAACAAAAATAAACAAAACCAAACAATTTTGTGCAAAGTGTTGTCAACTGCTGAAATAAAACTGCTCCAATTTGAACATTTCAGCAGGATCTGTACAGACATGACATTCAGAGTCCTTTATTAAACTTCAGCAACACTTCAGCCCAAAATACTCATCAGTGACCCTGGCTCTGTGCAGTACTGTTAGTAATAGTCTATTATGAAAATGTTTTTCCCCTTTAGTTAAGGCAGGGCTGTTTTACTGCCCTGTTGTGGCTCCACAGCAGAACTAGATTTTTAGGTGAAATAACATAACCCTCTTTTGCTGTAAAATACAGCTCTGCTGATTGTTATACCACACAGTTCTAACACAGTTTTCATAATAAATGGTCTTAAATGCTGGAGTAAATGTAGAACTGCTAATTCACCCTTTAACGCTAAAGATTGAAGCGCAGACTGCTGGTCACACGGCTACGCAGACAATCTCGCCTAGCTAGCAGCTAAAGAAAAGGCAAAGAGAAACAATTAAGATGAACATTGATAATTTGGAGGCAAATGGACTTATTTGCATTTAAAAGCACTCCAGTTGGTTTCCTGATACATTTAATCTGCAACTAGAAACTGTCAAACACTAAGTCGTGAAGTCAGCTTCTCATGTGCCAGCTTCTCGTTCTAATTGTCCCGTTCCACCTTAAATGGAGCAGCAGTACATTCTGGCACCTCAGGCACCATTTAAGGTGGAACAGGACAATTCAAACAAGAAGATGTTAAATGAGAAGCGACTTCAGCCTCATAAAAAGTCAGACGTTTAGAGCCATCCATCCATCCATCCATCATCTAAACCGCTTATCCTTCTGGGTCACGGTGGGGTGCTGGAGCCTATCCCAGCTGTCATTGGGCGGAAGGCAGGATACACTCTGGACAGGTCGCCAGTCCATCGCAGGGACGTTTAGAGCCATTTTAGAAGAAATTGTTCTACTTTGAGGAAAAGTTTACTGCCGAAGAAGCAAGAAAATCAGCTATAGCTGACCTAAAGGTTAAAGCAGATCAAAGTAAATCTGCGTTTCGTTTATATAATACTTTTAGCCTGTACTATCAGCACATACTGAGACATACTTACAGCCATGATGATAAAACGAATATAACTTGATAGTGGCTCCTAAGGTGGGTTCATTTTTGTTGAAAGGACAGAATGGCTCTTCATAATATTTCGGTTTCTGACCCCTGAGTTAGAGAAATATGAACAGAGAGAGAGATAAAGAGAAAGTATGAATGTGTAGGTGTGAGAAAGATGTGTTGAATTTGTGTTTGTCTCTATGTATGTGTGAGTTTATGTGTGTGTGTGTGTGTGTGTGTGTGTGTGTGTGTGTGTGTGTGTGTGTGTGCATATTTGCATTGGAAACACAGAGACTGAGTGAATCACTGTGAGCGAGTGAGTAAGTGAGAGAATGAGTGAGTGTGTAAATTAATAAGTGAGCCAGTCAGTCAGTCAGTCAGTGAGCTGTTCAATCTATGAGTGAGTGAATGAGCCACTCAGTCAGTCAGTGAGTGTATGTCCAAATGACCAAGCGAGACAGTGATAAAGTAAGGAAGTGACCAAGTGAGAGACTGAATGAATGAGTGAATGATGTAGTGATTGAGTCCCCAAATGCCCCTGTTTGTCACTGTCAGAGTGAGTGACTAAATGAGTAACTGAATAAGTAGTCAATTGTGGTTGAGTGACTGAGTAAGTGACCAAGTAAATGAGTGATGAAGGGAGTGAATAGGTGACTGCATGACGGAATGAGTTGCAAAGTGACAGAGTAAACAAGTGACCAAGTAATCGAGAAAGTGAATGAGTGAGTGACTAATTGACCATGTGAGGGACAACGAGACTGAGTACCTGAGTGACCTAGTGCATCAGTGATCGAGTGAGTCTTGAGTGTGGTATCTGAGAGCGCCCTCTACTGTCTGCATTGATATTATTTCCTGTAACCAACCCAGTTCACAGTAATCCACAGCACTCAGAGGATTGTATGACCACTTTCCAACCATTTTTTATCCCTTCAGAATTAAACGGGCTGTTTTGGTTACTGTACCTTTAAGACTGATATATGTAAATAATCTCTGTTTTGATTGGCTGCCCTGTATTGCGTGTTGTTCAAAAAGGAATCTGGGCTCCCTCTAACCTCAAAGTGAGTGGGCGGAGCAAATGACTGCATACTGAATATATGGAAATATGATAGTGTTGAATTTCGTGACATCACAGAAACAGTGAATTTAAAACAAACTGTTTTTGCAGAACAGTTCCTGTAAATGGACTGTTTGAACTGGGAATTAAATAATATGTTTTGAACGTTTAACAATGTTTACATACGACATCAAACTCTTTTATTTCATAAAGGTGAAGCAAATTATTTATAATAAGGGACCCTTTAATACACCAGCCGTTATCTCAGCTTATCAGTAAAATTAAAAAAGCACTTAAATTTACTGATTACTGATCCTCTGGTGCATCTTATGGTAAAAAAATGTATTGCAATGATCAAAACACACTGAACTGCAAATATCTGTGTTAAACTGGTAAATTACATTATTGGGATAAAAGTTTAATTGTGATGAAAAATGTGTATTTTAAAATATTATTTTATTATTATTTGTATCATTTTATTTAAATATTCTGTAATGATTTCCTTACACTGTGCTCTCTGTATTACAAAATACAAAAAAAAGAAAAAAGAAAAAAAAATGAAAACAGCATGTTCAGTCACATTAAAAAAAAAACCTCTTTCTCTATATCTACATTGAGAGAGAGAGAGAGAGAGAGAGTTGTGTGTGTGTGTGTGTGTGTGTGTGTGATGTTGAGTGTTCCTGAGAACACCCTCTACTGGCTGCATTGGTATTATTTCCTTTAACCTACCCAGTTTACAATGACCCACAGCACTCAGAGGATTGTGGGAGGTTCTTCATTCTGAATGTTTGATGACTGTTCTGCTCTCCTCTAACAGGACGTATCCTCTCTGAAGAACGGCATTCAGGATATGAGGATGTGGATGAGGAGCTTCTCTCAGGTAAGAGGATCAGAACATGTGTGTGTTTTAAACTCTATTCCACTAAAAAATATTAACCATTTAGAAAAAAGCGAATTTTTTAAGGCAGTTTTATTTTGTTGCAAGAACACTTACGTTTATAGTAAAACCAGTAACTGAAACACAGCACTGGAGGTGGGTAGTAACTAATTACATTTATCAAGTCACATGTACTCAGTAAAATGATGATGGATTTGTATTTTTCTTGAGTTTTTTCAAATGATAATAGGTTATACTTCTGCTCACAATATACAACCCCATTTCCAAAAAAGTTGGGACACTGTGCAAAAGGTAAAGAAAAACAAATTGCAATGATGTGCAAATCATTTAAATCTATATGTATTTGAAAATAGTACAAATACAACATATCAAGTGTTGAAACTGAGAAATTCTATTGTTTTTTTGAAAAATAAAAACCCATTTTAAATTTGACGCCAACAACACTTTCCAAAAAAGTTGGGACGGGTGAACAAAAGGCTGGTAAATTTGTGTAATGCTAAAAAAAACACTTAATGGTTAATTGGCAACAGGTCAGTAACATGATTGGGTATTAAAAAAAGCATCCCAGGGAGGCTGAGTCTTTCAGAAGTAAAGATGAGGAGGGGTTCACGACTCTGTAAAAGACTGCAGAGGTAAATAGTGCAACACTTCAAGAATAACGTTTCTCAACATAAAATATAGTAGTATATAGTAGCATTAAAATATTCAGAGAATCTGATTAAATCTTTGTATGCGAGGGACAAGGCCGAAAACCAATATTTGCTGGTCACGATCTTCAGGCCCTGAGGCGGCACTGCATTAAAAACAGATATGATTCTGTAGAGGAAATCACTGCATGGGTTCAGAAACACTTCTGAAAACCACTGTCTATGAACACAGTTTGAAACTGCATCCACAAATGCAAGTTAAAACTCTAAAACACAAAGAAGAAAGCATATATAAACATGATCTAGAAACGCTGGACCCAAGCTCATTTAAAATGGACTGAGGGGAAGTAGAAAAAGGTCCAACAAATCAACATTTGAAATTATCTTTGGAAATCATGGACATTGTGTCCTCCTGGCCAAAGATCACTTAGCTCACTGAGAACATTTGGCGCATTATGAAATGAAAAATAAGACAAAAGAGACCCCGAACTGTTGAGCAGCTGAAATCCTATGTTAAGCAAGAATGGGAAAACACATCACTTCCGAAACTACAGCATTCAGTCTCCTCAGTTCCCAAATGCTTACAAAGTGTTGTTCAAAGAAAAGGTAATGAAACACAGTGGTAAACATGCCCCTGTCCCAACCTTTTTGGAACGTGTTGTTGGTATCAAATTCAAAATGGGCATATATTTTTCAAAAAACTATAAAAATGATCAGTTTCAACACCTGTCATCTTTGTAGTACTGTCATTTAAATATAGAGTTTAAATGATTTGCATATCATTGCATTCTACTTTTATTTACATTCTGCACAGCGTCCCAATTTTTTTGGAAATGAGGTATTAGTGAGTAAAGAAGTCTACCTTTTACTTCTACATTTTACCTTTACATTCTTACATTTTAGTCTTTAATATTTAGTTACTAATTTATTTTTATGTGTTTGAGTTTTTGGGGAACAGCATCTATACTGCTTTGTGATTGGTCACTCCTCTGACTACTGAGGGCTCTCATTTTGTTTTAGACAGAAAGATGCCAAAGAGGAGAATGATAGAACCTCATAATCTACAGTTCCTATGCTGATAGATGCTGAATGAACTAAGAAATGTCACTGCAGTTTTACCAGTTACTCAGTACTAAATAAATGACCTGGTTCATATAAACTTCTACTCAAGACGTTTTCTGGATACTTTTACTTCTGCTTATTATTTTAGTGCTACTATTTAATTGAAGTATCAGTTAATTTGTTTTTCTTATTAACAATTTGATTCATCTCTAGATCAGAAGTTTCTGTTAAAAATGATTTCCTGCATAATCTTAATGGAGGTAGTCACTGTAGCTCACAGAAGATTCTGAATTTCAGGGTTTTGAAAGTGTTACATAAAAATGCTCTGAATGATTAGTTTTTTTATAATTAAAAGTAATATTTTTTTTTTTCTTTTTGCAGCAAAGTCTCTGACTGGAGTAAAGGCAGAATATTATGATGATGTCACCACTAGTGGTCTGATAAGTGAGTTCTTTTATTAATTCATCACCTGATTTTATCTTTACATTAAACCACAATGTAAAAATATGATTGAACTGTTTGTAAAGTCAGACTGCTTTTATTTGATTTAGGTGACTCAGCAAAAGAGGACACAGCAGAGAGTTATGATGATTGTATCACTGATGATGAAGTGTGCACTTGAATGATTCTTCAGCAGAGTTTTGTGGGTCATTCTGCAACACTGTATATCATTACTGCAGCAGTGTCATTTTGGCAAAACTGAAAAGTAATCAGTCCTTTCTGAATCTACACATGTATAAAGTGCCTAATGAATAAATTTATAATGTACAGTAACTGATGTATTTCATCAGAACTTCTTCTTTTTCTGTTTAAGTTTGTTGGAACACATGACAATCTTGCATGAACAATCACAAGACTGATGCCGCTTGTGCTGCCCACACAGCTTAAACACAACTACACTGTAAAAACGCTGATCAGTTCAACATAAAAACATGACTTTGTGTGATAAAAAGTAAATTAACTAGTTTTATTCAGCCTAAATTAATACTATAAATAAACAATTCTTTCAATCAAAGTAATTTTTTTAGGTTGAAGTAATGAGCCATTTTTTACAGTGTGGGTTCCCCACTGTCTCACTCTAATCAAGAACCTTAGCAAATGGAAACTACACTTGCAAACATAAGGAAAATAGGAATGTAGCTACTCTATAAACCTGTCTATCTAACTCTCTTTTTGATATTTTACACTATATTCACTGGGACTTTAAAGTCAATGTGAATCAGAAAACATGACGCATATTCTTTCCAAATAATTACGTATTTCTGCGTGAAACACATCACAGGAAATCTCTGAGATAGCTCAGCATTTTCTCTCAATGACAGGTGGGGGTGGCTGGAGAGGGAGGTGAAATATGATATTAAGGGTCAATATTATTATATGAGTTTTCCCCACACACTGGTGCATGGTAATGCAATCAAAAATCAGAATCTGAAAAAAAAGATGTGACCAAAAGTCATTACATTTTGAAGTAAAATTACAGAAAAACAAGAATTTTGCCTTTAAATTATATGATGACCAGACACATGAACCAACAAGGTAAAAAAGGTCCTTTTGGATTACAGGTTGAGTTTAATGAGTTGAGCTGCAGCCTGCAGTACTAAACAGAACCTACACAGTGCTCTATTTACTGTTTTACACATACAGTGTTCTATAAAATAAAGATGTGTTATTTGAGTTAAATGCACTTATTTTTCCAGACTATGATGATGTGGAGGGAGCCTCAGACAGAGATGAATTATATGACTGGGAGACCACAGCCAGTGTCTTTCCTCAGGAAACTGCATTCAAATCTTTTCAAACGCAAAAAATGATTTCATCGCAATCACAAGTCAAAATGGAGAATAAATGAGATAAAGTGGTTTAAACAAATTACTTAATTAATTAATTAATTCCAATCTTAGAAACATTTACTGACACATCTCATCTGATTAAGTTATTCCATTAAAATGTTTATGATCTTACTTTGATCTCTTAATCCAACATTTTTATCTATATGAAACCATTTTGTGTCTGATATGATAAAGGTCGTCAGTTAACAGATTTTCTGAGAAATTATCCTCTTTTTTTTTTTGCTAAAAGCTTCTTTTAAACGATAATTTAAGGAAATTATTGTTTTGGATTGAAAGTCTTAAATTAAAGGGCTGTTCATTTTCACTGTAGATCATTCAGTAAAGAACTGAAAGATTTTCTGGTCAGAAGTGAATGTTCAGTGATCATCAGTCAGAAATAGGACAGTGCTGTTTCACTGTAAATAACTTGTATAACAGTTTTCTATTTTCAGTGTTGGCACTAAAATCATGTACTCAGAGTATAAAGACACACAGAGTAAAGACTCAGAGCATAAAAAAGAGAGTCTTTTTGTTTTTTCACTTTTTCTTTTATTTCTGTTTTAAATATAAACTATTCTTTGAATAAATCAGATAAGGACTATTTGTGGATCTGTGGATTTTTATTACAAAATAATTTTTTAAAGGAGCAATAAGTGATGTTTATGATCACAAATACAAAATGCTCTGTGTAAAAGTGATTTGTTGTCCTCTTTAAGTTTCCTTCATAACATAAGCACATTAGAGATGAAGACTCAAACTGCTTCATAAGCTTATTTGAACCATTTTATCATAAGAAGGCAGTGGTCCACACACGGGTGATGTTGTGTGTGTTGCTGAATATTGTCATTGTGTTTTCTTGAAGGACAGAGGACATTGCTTGTTTACAGCTGGACAGAGAAAATTGCTTGTTTACAGCTGGAAAGATATGTTAATGAATTAAACATACAATTTTGATCTTTACATCTTTGATAGATCAAATACTTTATTTATTATCAGGTATTGTGGACATGATCAAAACGATACACTGTTTAATTGTTTAAAACAGTATATTGGTATTTTGGTAAATGCCTACATGCTATTAGGATTCCTGCTACACACTGAACAATCGCTTTGATCAATCAAAAATAGAAATGATTAAAGTTTCCATTCTGCAGCACAGAGTGTTGATGTAATAGTGGTTGTTCCTTATCAGGAAGGGTAGATAATTCACTATGTGTGTTGCTGTCAGTCTGACACTTTCAGTAATGTCAGATTTACCAAGTGAGAGCAAAGACACAGGATGATTTACATTTAAAGACAGAAATAGCTCAAACTCAATCAATCATCACACAAAGCTGCTCTGTGCATTTGGTAGCTGTCATGTGTTACTTGGACAGATTGATTCACTGTTACTGTTTAAACTGGTTATAATAACAGCCGTGTAGGTTATTGACTACATAGCATACACAAACATTTCTTCTTAAGTTACCAGTAACTTACAAGGGACAAGCATAACATTTCCAAGAGAAGGTGAGTGTCTAAGAGCAACTCAACCAGTGTCTCTGCAGAGTTGGTGGTTCTCTGGTTCAGCACTGTGAACATAATGAGAACATAACATTGAATGGCCCAGTAGATCAACCTAACCCACCTCATCAGGACACTGAACTGTAGGAGCTCAGCACTGCTGCTGTAGCTGATGTCTCTGCTGCTGCTGGGGAAACTGGATCTGCTGCTGTCATCACCGCTACACATCACTCTGCTGTCTGTACTTCCATCATCACTGGCTTCACTGTCCCCGCTGACATCAATGACCCCCATAGTAGGCTGTCCACTCTGGCTCTCACAGTGTCTACAGTGTACTGAGTCTATTAAGGCTGTAATATCACATTCTCTGTAAATAATTCAAACCATTAATGCTCCATGCGTTGGTTTATACTCCACATTTCCATTCTGGAGTTCTGGAACTGCAGCACTGCACAATCTGGACATAAAGACTTGTCTAGTTTGAACATCTGACCTGGTTAAAGTTCAGCATTTAAAGAACATGTTTTGTGGCTGCATATTTTGTGGCTTACCTTTTCTGGCAAGAATCTAAATTAGAGGCACACATCCAACTGGAGGTAAATTCTAGAAGTTATTATTCCAACACCTGTCAATCACTGAATTTTTTGCATGAAGCTGGTTGAATGTAACATTAAAGGAGTTGAGAGCCTGTCATAGTAAAGCCTATCTAAACAACTTTGTGTCGTGTGTGGGCATCAGCTAATTCAGCAGTGTGAGGTAGTTCAGTCGTATTACCAGAAGTTGGTATAAAGTCTCTACTCTGGAAAAACTGTAATTTTCAGAATGTGTTCCACTTACAGACGGCCGTATAAATTACTGCACATCCAAACCACAAAATAGTTCTCAAACAGCAAACACTAGAGCTCCACACAGCACCTGTAGAACTTTTACTGGATGAGTTACTAAAGAGACAATAATATATGTATGAAATTTGGACATACATTTTTGGGCAAAATCCCATTTATAGCTTTAAGACTGAAATAAATCAAATGGTTTAATATTTGTCTCAAGACCTTTAACTTTTTTTTTTATTCATAGCTATAAAATATTTTCATAGCTATGAATATAAGCAGGTTATGTTTACAAAAATTACGAATTTATCCACATAAGACGTGTGCTCAAAAATAGTGTGGTACAGAGCTTATAGGAACTGATAACACATCCTTACACCACATATACTCTCACACATGTAACCGGCTCCAACACACACATCCTCACACACCCTTAATCAGCTCAAACACACACACAGACACACACACACACATACGCACACACACTAACTAGCGCTAACATCCACACCCTCACACACACCCAGGTTGTTCTTAACTGAAGATGTAAACCAACACAGTCATGAATCTCTATCTTAACATCCTCTTTCAAACACTCCTAACATGAACACATATCAGGTCACACTAAGGTGGCTGGAGGATGAGCCATTTCAGCAGGTGCTTCGACATTATGCTTGCATTTTACACGCTACCCACAAGGAATTGTTGATGATGTCAATTTATTCTGGAACAGCAGAAGTCTGTTTGGACTGGATAAGTTTCACCTCTAACAGTACAAGAATGTGAAAGTGTGTAGCTAATCATCTCTCACTTACCATTAGCTTTGTCAGCAACAGAGTGTACAGGGCAGACACAGGAGACACGACAGACGCAGAGACAGGAGACAGCAAAATAATAATGAGGAGCAGCTACCCTAAATTAGTTCAATGTTTCAGTCTGCAATTAGTCTTCATTATTATTTTGCTGCCCTCTGTGCATCAACATAAGAACAGGCAGCGGGCTTCGGATTGGCTAATACAATCATTTTGTTTATCATAACTTAATTTTGTGGAGAACTGTAGCCACTAATTCTTCCTCAATTACAGATGTCCGCCTTCCCTTTGATCTGACAACTCTGGGTGACCTGAACACTCTGCACAACAAAGAGGCATGTAGGGCACATAAAACACGAGATATTCAGAACACAATAACAGTATGTCTCTCCCACTGAAAACAATAATGTCACACATCCCTCCAGCCCTGACACCTCCATAGACTCCATAGAATCCTCTGGGAGATCATGTGACTTCTGACCTTCCACCCCCCTCCAATCACCGTTCAGCTTCTCCTGAATACTAATCTGTTTCACCTGTTTCTGTCTTCGTTTACCTAGTTAGAGTAGTATAAAGGCCGGGCTTTTAGTTTACTTTGTTGCATTGTTGACACACCAACAAATGATATATCACTGAAAAGGCCAGGATGTCCTCTACATGATGCACCAGGTTTCAGCACTGAAATGTTAAATATCCTTTGGGGACTCATGTGCCCCACAGAGGACAAAAATGAATTACCAGGTCTTACAAGGAAATGTTGGTCCATTTTGTGACTTTCAGAAATAATCAAAATGAAATTAAAACAATAAGTTTATTTACAACTATGCAACATTTACACAAGTTACCCCTTTTCAAAATCTCTCAAAAAATCTCATATAGCAATGTAATTATCCTTCTGCCCTTAAAGTGTTGCCAACAAAATCACATGATTGAGAGGATGTGGGCTGATATTATTAACATGACAAACTATCAGATTAAGGAGGCACTGATCATGTTCACTGACCAGAAACTGATTGACAAAGTTAAGCTAGGATTCACACTGACCAGAGTGTCCACTTTCGGCAACAACTTCTTCTCATCTGAAAAAGACACTGCTCAAGCTAAGCAAGAATTTGCTGCAGAGCACCCAGATATTTCAGTTTTGTTTGACAACCTTGTCAATCATGACCACCAACCTGTCCATGATGCAATAATTAATCTCATTAACATCACTCAAAGATATTAACAAGGATAGACCACATAAAAAGTAGTTTCAAACTATTAAATGCAAACTTCTTTTTAAACTTTATTGCCATTAACACACGTTGACAGGCATTTAACATGTGATAAATTCACCTTGAGATTGAGGCTTCACTTAATATACATGTTGCAGGGACAGAACATGAACACATCTACACATTCTATGCCTCTATATCCACATACTCAAAAAAACCCAATTGAGGTAAACAATAACAGGTTTCCATGTTCTAATAAAAATAAATAATTTTAACTGTAGCTGGGCTGTGTCACGCATCCGCCGAGTGCCTCGTTGGATTCGGACTCGATCTCCCAGAGTCCTCTGGGAGATCACCTGACTTCCACACAGCCAACCAACGAAGATAGACAGCCGGATTCAAACTCCCAGAACTCTGCGGAAGGTCACATGACTCCCCACCTGACCTCAAACTCATATCCGCGTTCGCGATCTCCTGAATACTAATGACTGTCACCTGTGTTTGATCATATGACTACTATAGTGTAGTATTTAAGCCCGGGCTTTAGACTAGATAACTTGCGAAGTATTGCATCCGTTTTTTTGATCTACTGAGCGTTTATTTCTAAATCTGATTATCGTGTATGACCTTTGCTTTGTTCTTTGACTTTGTCTTTTTGCCCAGCCCTTTGGATTGTTTACCTGATTCTGGATTTTGGACTTAGACCCTCTGCTTGTGTTTTTGACCACGTTTTTGCCTTCTCCTGTTTGGACTGTTGGCCTGGTGTATGTTTGTTTTGTTTCTCGTCTGCTTTCTGGAATTGACCCATGCCTGTTTTTTGACCACGAACTTGTACTGCACTTCTACTAGTAAAGCCTCCTTTGTAGTCTATATCTGCAAGCGTCTGATTCTGTTTGACTCGTCACAGGCTGTCATGCTTCATCATACAAACATGCTTGACTTTTTGTAACCATTGAACAGTCATTGGGGGATTAGGCTTCATCCAATTAATAGTAATTAATTTTCTTGCAACCATCAACAAAACATGCAGTATCTAACACTGGTCATTGGTAGACACGTGTTCAGGCAACACTTCCAACAAGAACAGTAATGGGTCAAGAAGAATATGAGCTTCCAGAATTTTCTCCAACTTTTTTTTTTAACATTCTTCCAGAATGTCTATATTTTTGGACAATCCCAGAAGAAAGGAGTGTGACCACAGACTGTACCACTGTTTTCCAGCATTTATTGGTAGATTTAAAAAAAAAACACAAGCAACCAGTGAAGTCCTGAAACACCCCATTTTAACCTTCCAATCAAATTCTTTCCACATACAGATCTGGAACATACAGTTTCCCAGACTTCGTTCTCCATTACTGTATTCAGCTCCAAATCCCATTCTCCTCTGATATGTAAAGTGTTGTCTTGAAAGTCAATCATTAGTTTTTTTTGTAGATATGAGATGGGTGATGCAAGGTGTTCAAACAAATTTATAAAATGTGTTTCTGTACTGGTTGGTTTTCTTTTAACAGTATCCCAGTTTGTGTTTTTTGTAATGTAATGTCTAATTTGTACATTTGATGTTAGAAAGATTTAAATATGTGCCTATTAAACAAGTGGTTAATTGTTTTCAGCCCCTTCTCAGCCAATCTTTTATACACATTATCCCAAACAGAAAGAAAGAAATTCCACATTTCCTACTAGGGCATCGCCCGGGACAAAACTATAGCTCCCTTTAATTGCTTTTGGACTGAAGCTCATACTTTCAATGTGCATTTAATCCATACATTATTTTATTATTATTTTTTTTTCCCTAAGATTGTTGATTTAAGAATGGAAGAGTAGATAATGGTATTCCTAGTATAGAGTTTCGTTCAATAGAGACCCATCTATTCTCTAAATCATTGACCATCCATGCCACCACTGCTCAAAGCTAGATCACCCAGTAGTATAGTTTTAGATTAGGTAAACTCAGACCTCCTTTCTCTTTTGAGGACATTAACATTTTTAATTGAATTCTTATTCTCCTGTTTTGCCAAATAAATTTTGATATCCATTTTCTTAGCAGCTTGAATGAAGACTGTGGTACTAAAACAGGTAGAGATTGAAATCAAAAGAGTAATCTTGGTAAAACATTCATTTTCACTGACTCTATCAAAAAGTGAGAGGGGTAGTGTCTGCAGAACCCTCTGTTCTGCATTGTAGGTGCTCAGATAAGGACTCAGCCCGTTACTGCACTCAAGCCCTGCAGACAAAGAGACTATTGCAGCAAGATGAAAGCACAGGCTCTTCCATGATACCTACATATAAAATAAAAGCAAAGTTTTCTTCTAATATTCTGATCTTAGAACTCTTTAAAGTCTGAATGAACAGTTTGTCACTTTATAAATAAATAACTGAACTGTACTGAAATCCATGATTGCTTTACTAATATGTTAACAGGTTCCATCCTTCTGATTGCTTTCTGCATAAAAAGATGATTGCTTTCTGATTGCTTTCTGCATACAGAAGGTTGATTAGAATACTTACACAGTATTGCTTGATAATGAAAATATTTTATAAAGCTTAATCAATAAAGGATGAGATTAGATTTAATCTGGTTAAACATGTCGATTAACAACAGCAGATTATTCTGGTTGAGGGTTTCAGCTGCAAGTTTGAAGCATGTGCTCTGAATTTTGATTTACATGATGGCTGTTTCAAATCTCTAACTGAAAATCCTAAAAGGAATAAATCGTTGTAAATACACATAAAAGCAAAACTGTATTTATTTCTTCAAATGGCCGGGTTTTACTACATGCTTTTATAAGAATGACTCTGCATATAACTCAGACCCGTACAGGCCACTGACCTGTTTTGGAGACAGTTTAGGGAACCAGCCTTGTGACCGGAAGGTCGCCAGTTCAGTCCCCTGTGCAGACAGTATGGGCCTGAGGTGCTCTTGAGCAACCCCTCCCTGGGTGCTGTGGATAGGGCTGCCCACTGCTGCGGGCAAGTGTGCTGACTGCCCCTAGTGTGTGTGTTCACTAGAGTGTATGTGGTGTTTACTGCATGGATGGGTTAGAATGCAGAGGTGAAATTTCCCCGTTGTGTTCCAGACCGTTTGTGTGTGTGTGTGTGTGTGTAAGCATGTGTATTTTTATTGATTTGTTTGAATTATCAGTCTTTGTAAGTTGTTTATCAGTGTGTGTGTGTGTGTGCATGTGTGTGTTAGTAGTTTATCAGTGTGTGTTTATGAGTAGTCTATTATCGTGGCTGTGTGTGTGTAATTTATTAGTGTGTGTGTGTGTGTGTGTGTCATTTACCAGTGCATGTATATGAGTGAGTAGTTTATTTGTGTCTGTGTGTGTGAGTGAGCTGGTTATCAGTGTGTCTATGTGTGTGTGTGTGTGTGTGTGTGTGTGTGTGTGAGTGAGCTGGTTATCAGTGTGTGTGTGTATGTGTGTGTGTGTGTGCGTGTGTGTGCGATGGTTATCAGTGTGTGGATCAGCTCTCTGCAGGTGCAGCATTAATGCTGTATTACACTGGAGTGTTTCCTCTCTCTGAAGTCAGTCTCCTGTATGTTGGTGTGTTTCTCACCACACTGCTGCGAGCGTCTCTCCTCACACACACACCTCTAGAGACGGAGGTGGAGTTCTGTTCATCAGTGCTGACGCTCTTTTGATAAATATGGAGAAAGAAAAAAATGCCTCCTCTGATTTGTCACTGAAAATGTTTGATGATTTCCTCTCCTCTTTCTAATAAGGTCATAGTGAGTGTGATTGGCGGCTGTAGCCTCTGTCTCTCTCTCTCTCTTTCTCTCTCTCTCTCTCTCTCTCTCTCTCTCTCTCCCTCTCTCTCTCTCTGTCAGTTTCTTCAGTCTGTCTGGGGGAGTGGAGGTGAAGCTTGTTCTGCTGCTGAGTTGAACGGTCTGTGTGCAGGTCAGAGGGAGATGGACAGCTGTGTGGCTCTCATTCTTCTGTCCTCCACAATCACACTCACGACAGCTGGTAAGGACACATTTTGTCTGTTTAATATATAAATAAATTCACATACCTGAAATGAAAAGAACTGCATGTTTTTAGCAGAATGTTTTGTTTAGTGTGTTGTGATGTTTTGCTGTAAATGGTGAATCATGGTGAGTCATGAATCATACAACCTTTTTTAAAATCACTATATGGTATTAAAAACAATAATTTTAAGTCTAGTTTCAGTGAGTGACTCCTTTACTCTGTATTAAAGTGTTAGAAAAAAGTGTTTTAAGGATTTCAAAATGATTTTTATGATAATTTATTTATTAAAAATATTATATAAAAATATTTTATTTTGTTGTACAGTCAGTGTGAGGTTGGTGGATGGTGGAAGTCGCTGTGCTGGGAGAGTGGAGGTTAATGAGAAAGGACAGTGGAAAGGAGTGTGTAGTTATCAGTGGGGTATGACTGATGCTGCAGTGGTGTGTAGAGAGCTGGGCTGTATGGACGCTCTACGCACTGTGAGTTTTGGATCAGGATCAGGATCAGTGATGATGGGGTATGCACACTGTAGAGGATCAGAGTCTTCACTGAAGAACTGTTTCGTTTATACATCTTACCGTTACTGTAATATAGCAGATGCTGGAGTCAACTGTTCAGGTAAGTTGTACTTATATTAATATGTATTTTAATATTCATTACTCTATGTGAGATTACTAGTTTACTTCAGGGTTGTGAGAGTTTCTTTAAAAATGTACTCTGTTACAGACTGATTACCTGTTAAAAATGTAATTGTAACCTAACCTAAAGGATAACTGTACTAAAGTAATGTAATCTAATTACCTTCTGTTACTTTTTGATTACTTGTCTTTAATTAAAGATGTTTACTTAAATATAAAAAGAGAAAAAATATTTAAACAAGACTTTTTAAAGAATTTAACTTAACACACAAAAACAAATGAACTGTTTTATGAAACAGAAGAAGAGATTATTGGTGACTTAAATGTTGTGTCTCATAGAAACAGACACTGATCTCACTTTTAGTGAAACCTAATTTATTTAAAATATATAGATGATAGAATACAAACTTGTAAAACAGCATAAATTGTTTGAGTTTAGACGTGCATACTCAAATCTTGAAATTCAGAAATTAAGTTTTGCTTACAAATGTGTTTTTAACAAGTAATCACTGTAGAATGATAAAATACACTGGATCAAATGCGAAATAGTTTAAAACTACACTGCTGCACTTGGAACATTTTTGACAGATTTATTAAAAACCTGCTTTTTTTCATGCCAAACTCAAAAGATCTATCTGGTATAAATCTTACTTTGAGACCCCTCAGTAACAATAAACAGAATTAAAGGTCATCCTAACACCTCTGGCTGACCATCATGTGTGCCCTATCTGCTAAAAGGCTGAACTGGATCATAAGGTTTCATGTTGGTGCGTCGTGGTGGACTTTCAAGCTGCTTCTGTCCACACATATCCACGAGTTTATATGAGGATTATAACAGGCATTAAGTGGGAGCTGATCGTCTCAGTTACACATAATGGTAATTTACACATATGTTTTGAATACATCATTAGAAACTACTGAAGACAGTAAACATACGTGAAACAAAGTGAAACGAAACTAAATTAATTTCTTTCTGTTCACCTTTCAGAATGTCAGTTTAAACCTGTCAGGTTAAGGGTTTCAACAGTGTGATTTATAGCTGGTCAGACTGTAGAATTTTACAGAGCAACAAACAAGAATAAAGAGTTTCCTGTCTGATCAGATCAGTCTGATACTGTAGAATCTGGTGTGGAAATCCAGAGTGAACACCTCAGTCAGATTATCTTCTGGAAAACGCTGCAGATCTCAGTACTACCAATAAAAATAACACAGAGGGAGAGCAGTGCACAACCTAACACATTTTGCTTTTTTGTGAACCGTTCATGCACAATTCCACCAAAAATGACAATGCAATGTTACAGTTTACACCATGGGTGGGTTAACTGTAACAGACAGAGGTTCAGTTTAACACTTGCTAGAAAAGTCTGATTAATTAGTGCAAACAAGGTTAAACAGCAAATACAAACATCACACATATAGTAATATGTGACATTGTTTCAGTAAAATATGTGACATTGTTTCAGCTTTGCCAACTATTAATGTCAATTTTATTAATATACTTACTTAAACCAAAATACTGGTATCTGAAAGACACTAATAAAGTAGAAGAAAGTCCCTGTTTTCAGATGTTTTCTCTTTTTCATTTTAAAATCTGTGTAAACATATAGAACAAAAATACAAAATGTCTTTATTTATCTTTGTTTTCTAAAGGTGGCTTAGTTGTAACGCTCTGTCACAGCTAACCCTGTAGTATGGAGGCTGTACTTAAGCCTAGCCAGCACTTGCTGTGAGCTTGACTCATGCTTCAAAATGGTTCTGCGCTGTAGGAAACAAGATGGTGATTAAAGTAAATTAATTAAAGTAATATAAGGGTGGATTTGTATTTACACAAATAGCTCAACTTGTGTTGAAAAAAAAATACTTACATTCCCTGAAAACACTTTCTGGATTCTTCAGACATCTCTCCTGGCAGCGGGACCACCCCCCTTCCCCCCAAAATAAAAACTCATTAAATCTACAAGATATATGTGACATATTCATCATCAAAAGACAATGAGTTTGCTTTGTGTGCAATCCTGCTGGTAATCATTCTGTTTTATAATGTACCTGTAATCTGAAGCTGTCTTTTTACTGTAACTGTAACAGATTGCATAACGACATGTTATATGTATTCCGTCACGACCCAACCCTGGTTTAATTGATGATATCACAAAAAGAGACTCATGCTGTTTTGATGTGGTGCTCATTATTCATGAAGGTGATTAGAGTCAATTCTGTAAAATGACTTAAAATGTTAACATCAAAACACTCTTACATGTAGCATATTCTCACATAAAATATGAAGTATTAATGCTTTAATTTGATATTTATGATGTTTCTAAAAATCAAATAAACAGGTGACAAACCCAGACTTACTGATGGTCCCCACGAATGTTCTGGACGACTAGAAGTACCAAAAAGGAATGAATGGGCCACAGTGTGTGATGCTGACTTTGACCAGCAGGATGCAGAGGTTGTGTGTCGAGAGCTGGGCTGTGGGCTTCCTGTGGAGGTGCTGGGAGCAGCTGCTTTTGGCAGAGGGGAGGGTCAGATGTGGTCAGAGGAGTTTCAGTGTAAAGGGAATGAATCTCAGCTTTACTCCTGTAAAAAAAAATCCACAAGCAAAAACATCTGCACCCATGACAACGATGTGGGACTAACATGTACCGGTTAAGTATCAGTAATTAATCTGTTATTTATAAAGACTGCATTTTAATCAATTCAATACGTGTGAAATTATGTGAGCAGTGAGTATTCATTTATCCTCAAGCTGGCAAATCACTGCACGTCATTAAACTCTCAGCTCTGCGTTAAGGTCACACAGGGGCTCGGCTGGTGAACAGCTTGGACTCCTGTTCTGGTCGAGTGGAGCTCCAGTACCTCAGTGAGTGGGGCACAGTGTGTGATGTAAGCTGGGATATGAGAGCTGCCAGTGTCCTCTGTGGTCAGCTGAAGTGTGGGAGTGCTGTGGCTGTGTTGGGGTCAGACTGGTTTGGGGAGGGGAGTGGCCAGATCTGGGCTGATGTGTTTGATTGTCAGGGGAACGAAACCCACCTGTCAAAATGTCCCATTTCATCATGGAGTCGAACTGCATGCTCTCATAAACAGGATGCCGGAGTCATCTGTAATGGTGAGCGGCTCCTAATGTATTTTACAAAAACTATTAAACTCTGCTATTCTAACAAAGAAAAAGTGTTTAACTAGATCTGTTGCATCTTTAGTTAAAAAGAAAATATGTTCTTCATTGTATAATTCCTTCAGGTTCCTCTCTGGCATTTCATGAGGGGAGAGTGCGGTTGTCTGGAGGGATGGAGTGTGAGGGGGAGGTGGAGGTGTACTTCAGGCAGGACTGGAGGAGAGTTCTGCTGGACTCCTGGAGTGAGTCTGAGGCCTCTGTGGTCTGCAGACAGCTGGGCTGTGGCTCTGTGTTCAGCTTCTCCAGCTCCTCTACATCCAGTCCTGAACACAGACACATGTGTGTGACGGGTTTCAATTGTACTGGGAGTGAAGCTCATCTGGGGAACTGCAGCAGCTCACAAGCAGTCAACTGCAGCTCGAGAGAACAGCTCTCAGTCACCTGCTCTGGTAGGAATTACAGCAGTTAAATAATAAAAGTTGCTAAGAATCTTCCTAAAATAATTCTCAGCAAAATATATTGTAATCTTTATTGTTTATTTCATAGTGAGGACTTTATTTTCTTTATGAATAATTAGTAATTGTTAACTTATATATTAATAATTTTAGGGTGTGTGTGTGTTTGTAGGTAAGTTTAATTCAGCTCACAGCTCCATCAGGCTGGTTGGTTCTGGGGGAGATTGTGCAGGAAGGCTGGAGGTTTTCCACAATGGCTCATGGGGGACAGTGAGTGATGACCTGTGGGATATTAAGGATGCTCAGGTAGTCTGCAGACAGCTGCAGTGTGGAGTGGCCCTCAGTGCTCCAGTACCAGCCCGGTTTGGACCTGGAACTGGATCCACATGGCTGGTGGAGTGTGAGGGGAACGAGACGTCCCTGTTGAACTGCAGATTTCAGCTGTGTGGAAAGGATGATTGTGAACACAGGGAGGATGTCGGAGTCGTGTGTTCAGGTAAAATGTGCTAAATGCTGTTTAAAATTTGGGCCAGCTGTAGCTAGTTACACAGTCTTTGAAAATGTTAGAAGGATACATTCACCACCACTTCTCATATGCAAACTGGGAGACAATTTGTACAAAACACATTAATGATAAAACACTGAATTTCTAAAGTAGCATGATTTAATCATAGATAGGTATTAAAAGTAATACTATGTAGCAATGTATTGATTTAAAGCAAAGTAATTATTTTCCCATCAGAGTTTAAAGAGATCAGACTCACCGAGGGCTGTGAGGGGAATCTGGAAGTGTTCTACAATGGAACCTGGGGTAATGTGTGTGAAAATGGAATAGATGAAGAAACAGCAAGTTTGATCTGTCAGGAGCTGAACTGTGGAAGATCTGGCAGTGAGAATCGAGATGAAGCAAGAGTGAAATCAGCTCCTAACTGGCTGGATGATCTGAAATGTAGGAAACATGACTCCACTCTGTGGCAATGTCCATCTTCACCCTGGGGAAATTATAAGTGCAACGAGGTGGCTCAAATTACCTGTTCAAGTAGGGAGCTTGTGGTGGTTTTCTATGTTGACACAAACAGAATGTATATAAATCTGTTTACTCTGAAGTGACAAAATGTATAATCAAAACAGGTTTATGTAAACAGTTCCATGTAAAGAAATTATTTTGACACATTCATAGATAAGAAATATCATCTTGTGCAGCGAAGTCATCTGAAATGCTCCTCATCATCTCCCCATCAGAGGCAGTGCTCAAGTAAGGACTCTTTCAAATAAATAATAAAATTTAAGTTTTCTGAGAGTATCCTGCACAATCAGTGTTTCTGTATCTCCTCATATTTGATGTGTGTGATGTAGATCACCTGCCTCTCAGGCTGAGGGGAGGAAATAGAAGCTGCTCTGGGAGGCTGGAGGTGTATCATAACGCTAAGTGGGGCTCTGTTTGTGATGATCTGTGGAACATCAGGGATGCTCAGGTGGTCTGCAGGCAGTTGGGCTGTGGGCTGGCACTGAGTGCTGATGGGAGTGCTGTCTTTGGTGCTGGTGAAGGGCCTATCTGGCTGAACAGAGTGAAGTGTAGAGGGAATGAAATTCACCTGTGGGACTGTCCTCATTCCCTGAAGAAGCACACTGACTGTTCCCACAAGCAGGATGCTGGAGTCACCTGTAAAGGTCAGTGACTTTGGAGTTTCTGACAATTTTGCTTGCCTATTTCTTGCTTTGAAAGACTGCATTGATGCAGATATCCTCTAATGCTAGTAACACATAGGCAGTTCTTATGAAGTCTGATACAGAATTGCCAGTTTACATGACTTCACTTTAGTGTTTTTGTGTTTTGTTGTTGATGTTTAATTTTGTGTATTATTTTTGCATTCACAGATATATCAGTGCTTTCTACTACTACACCCATAACAACAACCATCACCTTCACTACTACAGGTACTATTTTTATCTCTTAGGCCATTTTTCTAAATGTTTCTGAATAGGTCGTTCAGTGCCCTATAGAGCTTCTGCTCTGTATTTTTATTTGCAGTTGGTCAGGCAGTGAAGAGAACAATAACTCCTCCACAAACTCTTCCAACTGCTGTTCCGCCCATCTATCCAGTGTCCCTCCTGGTTCTGGGAGTGGTGCTCTTCCTGGCCTTAGTGCTTCTGGTTGTGCTGTTTTACCAGAACAGAGTGCTCAGGAGAGGTAGAGAGATTCAGAGATCATCTACAATCCACTTTCTGTACATTCTCTAAACATCATTAGTCCTTCAGTCTGTCATCAGTCTTCTCTTCTACTGAACTGGCTCCATGTTTCTCTCTGTCTTCCTCACAGTGCTCTCTAAGAGGAGGCGTAAGACTCTGACTGAGGCAGTCTATGAGGAGATCGACCGCAGATACATCACTAAAAGAAATGACTCGACTCAAAGGGGTGAGTGATATATGGAGTGTTCTGCATGAAGATTATTGTGTTAAATTAAACTGTATTAAATACTGGCATTAGAGATTATAAATTATACTGCAATGCATGCTGTCTTGCCCAGTAATTTAAAGCAATATTTAATATTCTCAAATTATTATTTTTTTTATATAGATTTCTCAGTGTATTGAAAATAAGAGTAAATCTGTTAAATTAGAATTTAGTGTATATTAGATGAAATGTGCAGTTAGAGTATCTATTAGCCAGCTGAAGTTAAACTGAGTAATTCCTGTAAAACTTCCATTTTTGGACATACAGAGAAACCACACAGCTGCAGGTTTGAAAGGGAAAAAGAGAGAGAGAGAGAGAGAGAGAGAGAGAGAGAGAGAGAGAGTGGGGGCGACATCACTGTGTGTGCATGTTTATGTGTGTTTTTGTGTGTGTGTGTGTGTGTGTGTGTGTGTTTATGTGTGTGTGTGTCATTGAGTTATTGAGTGAATGAGGCCATGAATCAGTGAGTGAATAAATGAATAATGAGTGAATAAAAAAGTGAATGAGTTAGTGACCAAGTGAGTGACTAAGTGAGCTAATGATAGAGCGAGTGAGTGACCGAATGAGTGACCCAAGTGAGTGAGTGACAAAGTAGGTGGCTTGGTGAGTGATTTAGTTAGTCATCAAGTGAATAAACTAAGTCAAGTGAGTAAGCTAGAAGTTAGTGACTGAGTCCATGACTGACTGAATGAGAGATTGAGTGACTGAGTAAGTAAATGAGTGATCAAGTGAATAAGTGACCAAATGACTTGAAATGGATTTTGCAAATTTAATGTTATTATTGCTAGAATCTTAGATAAGGGTTTGAGGTAACCCAGATTTATTCGAAGTCTAGTCGGGTTGGTTCATCTCTGTGCGGGCACGCGCCTTTCCGTCAGTGATTGGGCAGAGGCGTCTCCTGGCCGTTTGAGGGTGGAGCTTGGGCAGCCTTTCAATGGTCAATCTGCTCACAGATTAGTGAGTGGCTCTGGGTGCGATGCCGGGTCTCCATGGCATCAGAACTGCTCCCACTCCGCTGGCGAAGTTTAGATTGCAGTCAGGGTTCTGAGGCTGGTGATACTAATTTAACTAACTAACTACCTTTGGCAAAGTCGGAAACATGAACGACCTCTCCTGGCCTGATGAGAGCCATTCACCTTCCTTCTCTAAGGGTGGTTTAACTTAAGGTGTGTAGATGAACAGACAAGTTACAAAACAAACAAAGGTTTCAGATCTGAAATTTTAGCGTTTTAATACTTCTGACCTGTCTTTCTGACCAAGGCCGGCACAAACTTAGAAATTTAGCAGTCTTCTTGTTGAATACACAGGGCTCCCCGAAATTTGCAGCGCACTCCGGTTTTGCTAGGCTGTAGGCCCTACCCTTTAGAGGTGGAGCCATAATGCTGATAGGTTCTCCTCACCTAATGGTTAATTAGCTATTCATTGTTTCCATCTCTGATTGGTTGTGTATAATTTTAGGAACGCCTTCCCCAGAATCACTGCCTTTTTTGTTTCAGTTAGTTTTAAACAAAGAAAAAGAAACATTCTTATATCATCAAATTGGTTTAACTTCCAAAATCAAGGAATGAACAACTAGGATATTCAGATATGTTTATAAGAGAGAGTTTAACCCTTGTTACCTGATACACAACACATGTTAAAGAACACAGGTAATATTTGCCTATAATATCTGAATATGACCCAATGCATGAAGAAATAAAATGGACAACAAAAGAAAAGGAACAAAAGAAAGAAAAGAAAAGAAAACCACTTATACATATTTGTCAGTGGTCTAAACTCATTACAATCAATTGGTTGTCTCTGTCTGTTATCAAAGTTATACACTATGTATTTCTAGCACTTAATAGTAGAAAAAAGATACAGGTAATATTTAGGTAATACACATAACAATAAGATTAATAAAAAAAAGTAGTATTGCTTACAGACTATATAAATGTTGATAATCAAGCAGACAACGCAACATGTTTCCTGGGGTTCTTCATAAGTACGTCCTTATGGTGGTGGTGTGTTGTGCCTCATTCTCACCACTTGGGGGTGTTGTGGTTCTGTATCTAAATTGTTAATAAAATCTAAAACGGCTAACTTTGTTATAGATTCTCATAACAACCTCGTTCTTGATGTCTCCAGACTTCTCGAAATGTAGAAACGTTGAATGGTGGCAATTCTGTATTGGTGCACACTTTAGAAACTGAATTTCTTGTAATTCACAAGTTTAGTTAAAAGTTTGGTGAGGCCTGTAGCTGGATTCCAGGCAAAGATTTATAGCTGCCTGGTATGCCATATGGAGCAAAGGGCGGTTGCTAACCTCCCCCAGTGTCCAGATGCCCAAGGTATCGCCCTTTTAAGCTGTAAAACTTGTTGGCAACTTAATCCTGTTTTATGGCTTCTACCTCAGACTTTGTGGACCCAAAGTTTTTAGTTTGGGTAATGTGGAGAGTTCTTCTAAACAGGGTGATTTTGGCTCAACCAGATAGTGGTGTTCACTACATACTCCCCCCTCTGGTCTGGAGGTTATTACCAGGAGCTTCGGACCGCTGGTACTGATGGTGGCTGTAAACAGTGGTTAGTGGACACCAACAATTATACAGTCAGATTGATGCCATTCTGTATGCATAATGGGTGAATAAGCCTGGATGTCACTGACTAAACATGACTAAGGTTGATGTGGTCATTTGCTGGTTATAGGTTAATCCTTGATGCGGAGTTTAACCATCAACATTGGCCAATTATTTCTGTTTGTGTAGCGGTTATGGGGTGACAAGAACATTCTGTACCAAGAGGCAAGACTAGATAAACCATGGGTAAGCTTTTCATTGAGGACCTGACTTCCTGTAACATATCAGACAGGAGCATCTTTACAAGTTGGGTGTGAGCATGGTGTATCTAGGTTACTAAAGAAGGGAACACACAGTATATTTTGGAGTTCACACGTCTTTTTAAGGCAGTACTGTAGACCTCACATGAGAACAAGGATCTATACATCACACTTTCAGACCAATTCCTAAACTCGGCCCTAGTACAACAATAACAGAGCACAAGAGATCAATGAGCCGACAATTAGGAGTGTGCAGACAGGTTATCATGGTGAGAAAGACATACATTGTTAGGGTGCAGTCCATACTAAAATGTTCAGCTTGTTTGAAATAAATTTTACAAGTCACCCCCTCTCCCGGGGCTCATTTATGTATCTTAAATGATGCAGTGCGTGAGGCTGTACAACTGCCTATAAGCAGGGATGGAGAGCTACATGTTACCCAACAGCTAATTATAGATGGATTTCTGTGCAAATTCTTTGAAGGTAACATGGAGAGAAGTTGAAGGAATACTGATTTCACTTGATTTATGCGACCACTAACAATCAACTCCTTTGGTGTAACTCTACTTTTGTTCTCTACTTTTATGACCCAGGTCTCGATGTGGCCATGCTGTGGCCATCACTTGTTGGAAAAGAGTTGATGAAATTAGAGTAATGTCTTATTATGTGTCAAGAAGCGCGTCATGTACAAATTAATTTTCTAGGGTTGTGGGTGCATAGAACTTGCACGCGATTCCTCTTTCATGTAATGACTCAGGAATTAGTGATAAAGTGGTTTAATGAAAGAGTGATGGATTTCCCTCAGCAGGTTTCATTTTGGAATTCTGCTGGCCGGCTAAGGCGGATTTATGGGATGTAGGACAAAGGACATCATAGTGAAATCTAACACTGCTAGGCTGGCGCTAAGTAAAGTTGCTGACTTCCTGGCTGGAGGTTCTTTTGATTAAGTAAATTTTGTCCTCTACCATGGCATTTGGGAACCTGTGCAGATAATAGTCTATATCCTTCAGGTAACTATGAATGCCATGGGAACCATCAGGCATTGGCTCGAAATAGTTTACATTGCATGCAATTTTGTCTAGGTCCCCATCGGATGGAACCTGTGCGCGAAGGGGGCTCCACGGCTGGTGGAGTGGCTGAGGAGACGTGGGCTCTGCCAGATCAGGGAAAATCCCTAGCTCAGTGGTTTGGCTGCAGTTTACCTCACCTATTTAAGTGTGAGATTGACTAAGAAGTTTGTGGGTTTCAACGACTTCCTGATCTTGTTTTGCAACTTGTATTTCAGCGGCATCTAAATTTTGCTCATATGCAGAGAGGAGGTGGGCTAATTCCTCAGCTCTGTATGTCAACCTTGCTTTGTCTCCTAATTGTTTTTGGCTCACCCAAGAGGTGGCTGCAGCCTGCTCGTGGGCATTTTTTAACTATTTGTGAGTAGAAGTGAGTCGAGCTAGAGCTGTGATGGCTATTTTGCATACAGTGTCAACGTATTCTCGACTTTGTTGATCATTAGCCTCAAGGTGGGCTTTATGGTCCACCGCTAGTTTTCCAAGGGCGTATGCACCAGTATTAGGAATCATAGTTGTGTGATTTGTCACCAGGTCTTTAGTTATGTTTATTGCTATGGATTGTAGTTTACTAGTAATGCTCCCTGGCAGCTGGTTCGAAGACAATGGGCATCTATTACTTAAATCAAGCACCGGTCTATAACTGCTTTGGTACTGTTTAGCTATTAGGTGGATGTCCAGCAGTACTGCGTGGGTGTTAGTTACTTCTACACACAATTATCTAAACTTACGTTTACCCTGGTGTATAAGACTTTGGGTTTATGTGGGCTTTATTTTATCTCAGCCAGGAGAAAATTTAACAACTATCACCAAAAAAGGTTATAGTCTCACCATCAGAATCACCACTGTGACTGCCTCAGTGCCACAATTCCAGTTGTACAATCCAACAGCGCTCCCCTCCCAGGACCAACACACTCTGGCAGTGAGTAATTCTAGGCTGGTGGAGCCCTGGATGAGTGGGACCCTGGACTGACAGTTAAAAACCTCTTGGGCTGTATCAGAATTGGGCACCCTAATGAGGTGTCACTCATATTGATGTTGACCTTTGGGAGACCCCAAAACTTGACCAAACACAGGTGCAATAACTCAAAGGGAGGGTCCTTCCAGGTGGTTTGGCCCAAAGGCGGAGAGAATACAAAATCAGGGAATAAAGACCCATGTTACTGAATCCAACTGGCCCCCACTCAGGGGTCAGGCTCAGATGAGACCAGGTTCAGGTGCAATATACCCAGGATTGAGAACCTCCTACCAATGGAAACGCCAACTCCTAAAGGGGGAGACTCAAAATTGAGTGGATAAACACCCACGTTGCTGAGTCCCAGCTGAATGCAGTTTAAAGGAGGCACTGTTGGCAGTGCACCTTTAGGTTGCCCTCAGCAAGGAGCAGAGCCAGGTACAATGAACCACCAAAACTGAGAGACCCCAGCAATGGGAGTACCTAGAGTGTCAGAGCTGAGCTGCACAGGCCAAGGGACCTGAGCACCACGAGACAGACAAGCCACAACGGTGGACCTAGAGGAAGCCACAACTAGTAGATGCTGCCAGTGAATGCTACAGCAATTTGACCTGGTAAGCTCTACTTATGAAATGTTAGAATGGTTATCAGTAGTGGCTGAGTGAACTAAATGCAAATACTGTAACCTGTGATTTAGCTTGGAGGGAACTGAATAAAATATTATGATCTAGCCATAAAGCAGGACGTAACAATAAGCTAAGCCTACGTGTGAGTCCCAACTTAAGTCTTATCTGACTCAACTCACTTCTGTACTTAAGTTATGTTTCTCAGTTTATCCTCGGCAGTGCTAAGCACACACACAAGTTCCTTCTATTATTTTTTTATGAGGAGATGATGCGAGATTAACTTCTACTTACAGCGCATTAAATCTAATGCCAGAGGGCGCTAGAGAGCACCTCTATCTGCAATACCCTGAATCGGACATTAGATAGCAACTCATTCGACCAATCCTGGGAATCACAGACCCCAGCCTCCATGGCGCTTTGCCACACGAATTAACTTGGACTACACACGATAGTTTGAGCCCAGAGCTTACTAGGGAACTATCGCAATCAGCGCAGTTCAGGTTGTGGGTAGTTGCCACCTCACGTATAGGTTATATCTAGTAACAGATACTTCAACATACTGGAATTTTTGCAGTAGGCTTTAAAACTTAAAAAAGGTTACACTCTGACCTTTGCGGCTGGAGTTTCACAAACAGTTAAATGATTACTCAACTTATGATAGAGATACTGAGCTAAGCAGTTTCTGAACTTGCCTATTTTAATGGACAGGAATCTCGGCATTGGAAATAAATGCAAGCTTACAATGCCCCCTTATCACTAAAGTGACCACCTCTGGGTAGGTAGTGACCCTACAACTTAAAGGCGACAGGAGGTTCCAAAAGGGAGTTGATTGCTGGAGTCTCACAGCTGATCGAGTCCGGAATTCGGAGTGTAGTGGGTGGTAACAGAATATCATGTGACCGGGCTACACTAAGGCCTTCTTACAGAGCATGTAATACGCTAATGCATGCAATAATAAGGCGCACAGTGGCGCAATCGACTGTACAGTACCTCTTTAAACAAACACTGGACACACGGTGGTGCCTACAGTAGTGTAAAATCTTGGTCAGACTAATAACAAGAAATAACACAACACACCACAATAGCTCACACCCAAGCCAATGTTTCAATGAAGTAGTTTCACTAAATTGGTGAAAAGAGGGTATGTTATAATTACTTAAAGCTAATGTTAAAGAAATTACAGTCAACAAATAGCTCACGTCCAAATCGGAAAATTTAAGTGAGGTAGTTTCCCAAAGTTGGAGGAGGAAGGGGATGTTGTGGTTACTCAAAGCTAATGCTAGGCTATGATAACAAGGGGCCTCGGCTATGCTAGCGGCAGGCAAAGCTAACAAAGGGCCTTTGGCTAAGCTAACAACAGTATTGGATGTAAACAAGCAGCCACTAACCCGAAGCAAATGTTGCGTTACTATCGCATGAACAATGGCGGACGCAGGAAACGTAAACAAACAAAGCTATGAGGTTAGCGCTGGGCAGCTTACAATGAAACAATGGTCCTAGTCACAATAACGAATACAAACCGGGAGCTGCTTGCCCAAGGCTAATGCTACGTGGCTAACACGATAACACAAGCCCCCAGCTGGGAAGGGTGAATGTAGAGCATGGAGGAATTAAACTTCGCTCGCTTACAATGATCTGTAAAAATCAAAGATCACCGGGCCCCGCGTTGGGTGCCAATCTGTAAAGGGTTTTGCAATTTCAATGTTATTATTGCTAGAACCTTGGATAAGGGTTTGAGGTAACCCAGATTTTTTTGAAGTCTACAGACCAGGGCAAGAGAGAGAAACATTCGCACCAAGGATGCTTCAATAAAAGGGAATTTATGGGCTAAATATCAAACTACTTTTGGACTACATTCAATAATAACCAACAGAAAATAAAACAAAAACAAAACCAAAATAATAATAAAAGTCAAAAGGACAAAATAGCTCTAGTAAAGTGATTCACAGTTGAATGGTATGAGGACAGTGTGGTTCTTGGGAAGTTGCTCGAAACTTAGACATGAAAGAGCCTCTAGAGAATTAATCTAAGTATGGACGGGAATAACTATATGGCTGGATGCACCTACTAAGAGTTCTCTTATTAAATAAATTGGTGTCAGGGCCCTGACTGCAAATTGATGGAACCAGCTTACGTTGGAGTCGGGGCTGACTTCAGGAGGCATCGTCTCAGGATCAGCTCGTTCGAAAGGCTGGAGCTCACGCGTTGGTTCATCTCCTTGCTGGTTGTGGATGCTGCATCTTGGTGCGGGCACGCGTCAGTGATTGGGCGGAGGCGTCTCGTGGCCGTTTGAGGGTGGAGCTTGGGCAGCCTTTCAATGGTCAATCTGCTCACAGATTAGTGAGTGGCTCTGGGTGCGATGCCGGGTCTCCGTGGCGTCAGAACTGCTCCCACTCCACTGGCAAGGTTTAGATTGCGATCAGGGTTCTAAGGCTGGTGATACTAATTTAACTAACTAACTACCTTTGGTCGGAAGTCGGAAACATGAACGACCTCTCCTGGCCTGATGAGAGCCATTCACCTTCCTTCTCTAAGGGTGGTTTAACTTAAGGTGTGTAGATGAACAGACAAGTTACAAAACAAACAAAGGTTTCAGATCTGAAATTTTAGCGTTTTAATACTTCTGACCTGTCTTTCTGACCAAGGCCGGCACAAACTTAGAAATTTAGCTATCTTCTTGTTGAATACACAGGGCTCCCCGAAATTTGCAGCGCACTCCGGTTTTGCTAGGCTGTAGGCCCTACCCTTTAGAGGTGGAGCCATAATGCTGATAGGTTCTCCTCACCTAACGGTTAATTAGCTATTCATTGCTTCCAACTCTGATTGGTTGTGTATAATTTTAGGAATGCCTTCCCCAGAATCACTGCCTTTTTTGTTTCAGTTAATTTTAAACAAAGAAAAAGAAACATTCTTATATCATCAAATTGGTTTAACTTTCAAAATCAAAGAATGAACAACTAGGATATTCAGATATGTGTTCAGATATAAGAGAGAGTTTAACCCTTGTTACCTGGTACACAACACATGTTAAAGATCAGAGGTAATATTTGCCTATAATATCTGAATATGACCCAATGCATGAAGAACTAAAATGGACAACGAAAGAAAAGGAACAAAAGAAAGAAAAGAAAAGAAAACCACTTATACATATTTTTCAATGGTCTAAACTCATTACAATCAATTGGTTGTCTCTGTCTGTTATCAAAGTTATACACTATGTATTTCTAGCACTTAATAGTAGAAAAAAGATACAGGTAATATTTAGGTAATACACATAACAATAAGATTAATAAAACAAGTAGTATTGCTTACAGATTATATAAATGTTGATAATCAAGCAGACAACGCAACATGTTTCCTGGGGTTCTTCATAAGTACGTCCTTATGGTGGTGGTGTGTTGTGCCTCATTCTCACCACTTGGGGGTGTTGTGGTTCTGTATCTAAATTGTTAATAAAATCTAAAACGGCTAACTTTGTTATAGATTCTCATAACAACCTCGTTCTTGATGTCTCCAGACTTCTCGAAATGTAGAAACGTTGAATGGTGGCAATTCTGTATTGGTGCACACTTTAGAAACTGAATTTCTTGTAATTCACAAGTTTAGTTAAAAGTTTGGTGAGGCCTGTAGCTGGATTCCAGGCAAAGATTTATAGCTGCCTGGTATGCCATATGGAGCAAAGGGCGGTTGCTAACCTCCCCCAGTGTCCAGATGCCCAAGGTATCGCCCTTTTAAGCTGTAAAACTTGTTGGCAACTTAATCCTGTTTTATGGCTTCTACCTCAGACTTTGTGGACCCAAAGTTTTTAGTTTGGGTAATGTGGAGAGTTCTTCTAAACAGGGTGATTTTGGCTCAACCAGATGGTGGTGTTCACTACATACTTGGTGAATGAATGCGTGACCAATTGATGAGTGACCGAGTGAGTGATAAAGTTAGTGCCCAAGTGCAGTAGTGAATGACTGACTAAGTGAGTAAGTGAGTGACCGAGAGAATGACAAAGTGACCAAGTGAGTGACTACGTGACTACATGACAAATGATCGTGTAACCAACTGAGTGACAAAGTGACTGAGTGAACAAGTGAGTGATGGAGTAATGAATGATGAGTGAGTGACCATGTGCAGTGAGCAGCCAAGTTATCAAGTGAGTAATAGAGTGAGTGATTCACCGAGTGAGCAACTAAGTAAATGAGTGACCAGGTACTTCATGAATTGTTTTAGTGACTTATTGAGTAGGCGATCAAGTGTGTGACCAAGTGACCAATGTCCAGAGTTATTGACCAAGTGATGGAGTGACCAAGAGAGTGACCATGTGACCAAGTGACTGAGTACCAGAGTAAGTAATCAAGTGCCTGAATGAGCAATTGAGTGACCAAGTGGCCGAGTGAGTGACTGAGTGACCAAGCGAGCAAGTAAATGAGTGTCCAAGTGAGTGAGTAAATGACCAAATGAATAATCAAATAAGTGATCTGGAGAGTGACTGAGAGACCAAGTGAGCAACAAAGTGACTGACTAAGTGACTAACTATATGAGTGATCAAGTGACCAAGTGAGTGACCAAAGGAGTTGGTATGACCAAATTACCAAGTGGGTATATGAGTGACAAAATGAGTGACTGAGTGAGTGACCAAATGACAGTGTAACCAAGTGACCCAGTGAGTGACCAAGTGACCAAGTCAGTTAGTAAGTGAATGACCAAAATAATGATTGACTGTGTAATGGAGTGGCTGAGTGAGTGAGCAAACGACAAAGTCAGTAACCGAGTGTGTGATTGAATAAGTCAGTCATTCAGTGAGTGAGTAAATGAGTCAGTCAGTGAGTCAATGAGTGAGTCATATGTGAGTATTCAAGTTAGTGAGTAAGTGAATGAGTGAGTAAGAAAGCGAGTGAGCAAGTGAATAAGCAAGCGTGTGAATGAGTGTGTGGACAAGTGTGTGACTGAATGAGTCAGTCAGTAAGTAGGAGAGTGAGCAAATGAGGCCATCAATGATTGTGCAAAATAGTTAAATGAAACTTTATTGCAAGATATTTTCTTATCTACAGTAAATTTAGATAAGCATAGTAAGTATAATACTGTCTATAGTAAATATAGACAGTAAATATACTGACAGATATGATAGAATATGTTGGTCCAGTCAAACCAGAACAGACAAAATTATGGAAATTATTGTGGATAGTAAAGGAAGCTTATTTCAACTTTTCGAATGTTGCTTGTGAGTTAGTAAAGTACGTCAGAGTTGTCAGTGAGTGAGTGAGTAAGTGAGTGAGCCAGTGTTTGTGTTTTTGAGCAATAGCGTGATGTGCTTGTGCCAAGTGTGGGCGGTGCCATTATTTATCACTGTAACACAGTGGCCCAGTCTCATACTGGGCTCTGTTGCCTTGCCCTACTCACACAATGTCACTAATGCTAATGCTAAAGCTCCACTCTTCCATAGCACCCTTATTGCTTTTCTGCCAGTGGCTGTCCACAACCTAGCTGTTAAAATCAAAACTGTTCAGATTAAAACGTTAATTGCTTCCATTACTGTTATTTATGCAAGTCCTCTATTTTAATGATTCACACAAAAGCTATTTGAGAGCTATTACCTCTTCTTTGTGGAGAACCTTCAGTCTGTTAAATTCTGAGCGTAAGTTACAAGCCAAATCCATGGGGTGCAAATGTGAAAACACATGAGAAAAATCTGGACAGCACAAATTAAAAGCATTAAGCACATCAACCTAGAGATAACCAACACTAGACCGAATGAATTCTGTCATAACCAGCCTGTTTAAAAACACAGTCAGTGCAGCATTCAACAAATAACAATAAACATATGAATTTCTCCAAAATAAGATAATAGAAGTCAAAATGGCATACCAATATATACAACCTTTTAGCCTCAGAGCTGTAAGATCATAACCAAAATAATGAAAATACATCCAGCAGTAATAAATTTACCAGACTGGTAATGTGAAAATACTGTAGTATATATTTATAAAACTCCTTTGATGATCCTGACCACAGCTGGTCTTTTATTTTAACATGACTATAATTGTGTAAGTTGAATAGAATTTAATTACGTAAGTGTTTTACATATCTGTACTGCACGAGCATCATGGTCACTGAATGTGTGCTGTTGACCATAATGTCCAGCCCTATTTACTGATGACTCTCCCAGAGATCTAAATCTAGATGTCACTTTAGTTGCTACTCCTATTGAAACATTAGCCAGTGAGCAGTCTTTGTGACTGAAACTGCCTTCAGTGCCCCAAAAATAAACTATCAGGGCCAAAGATCTTTTTTCTCTTGCCGTCTTGACATCAAGGTTAACTGGGCCTGCTCATCATTTTTATACACCCCACAGAGCAAAATAGGATCGAACTGCTTAATTTTATCATGCAGCACAGCTGTCTGGAAACATCTACACTTGTTTTGATTCTCCACTCATTTATTCAGTTTTTTTTTTTTTCACCTGATTTTACTTCACAATGATCCACAGCACTCAGAGGATTGTGGGTGGTTTTGCATTCTGAATGTGTTTGATGTCTGTTCTGCTCTCCTCTAACAGGAAGTATCCTCTCTGAAGAACAGCATTCAGGATATGAGAATGTGGGTGAGGAGCTTCTCTCAGGTAAGAGGACCAGAACATGTGTGTGTTAAACTCCATTCAACTGAGAAATATTATGATCACCATTTAGAAATGAGAGAATTCAATATAAATCCATGTTTCTTAAGTCAAGGTCATTTTAGTCATGTTTGTTTTATGCCAAAAACATTTCAGCCCAGAGTAAATTAAATTTCAGAAGCACAGCAACAGAGGTGAGGAGTAACTAGTTACTTCACTCAGTTAAATTTACTCAGTTATATGTGTTCAGTTAAATTTTTAGAGGTCTTTTACTTACTATTTCCAAATCACAATACTTTTAGTTCCACCCCATTATACAGTATTTATGAGGAAAGCAATATACTTTTGGCTCAATTACAATGTAGACATTTTTTCTAGTATCATCTGTTGCTCTTTGCTATTTCAGATTGAAATTATCTTTATCAGTGAATCTAGTTTGTTTCTCTGATTAAAGATTTGATTTATCTCTAGATCAGAAGTGTCTGTTGGAAATGCTTCTATTCTGCTCCTCATTTAGACTCATTTTAGCGCCTCCCCATTTTCTGCACTGCAGGCATTCAATTTGCATTTAGCAAGTCTTCCTCCATTTTGTTTGCTGTTGTAGTTCAAGCAAGCTGCAGTGTGCACGGACTTCCTCATTCTTCCCTTTTTGTTTGAGCCTAGGAAAATATATGCCTGTAAGTCTACAAAATATTAAAACTTAAGCTACAAACTTAATAGTTTGTAGAAGCTTAAGCGTTTGCAGTGTATTTTGTGTTAGTTCAGTTCATGCTATATCGGTGCATTTGCTAGCTAGCATGCCCAGGCTTACTGCACCGTATGTTAGCTTTGGTCTGTAACCCGTGACTGTGACTGTAGTGACCGTAGTCTGATTATTTACTTTACTTATGCAGTATTACTGGTTAAAAGATGTTTGCTTCTGTGAATATGTACAAGGGGTAATATAGCGAACTATTTACATGGTTAAAAGCAGTTCATACAAATGTTAGCTCAGTAATATAACCTATTTATTTCTTATGTACTCATGTACTGAAAAAGATATTTAATTTGTATTTGCAGTTTTACAAGTAAGAATGAAAGGAAAGAACCAAACAAAGAACAAAGGATGTGATTGAAACTGAAGTCCTCAGTAAAGCCACTCCTTTTGCAAAGATCTTGATTCTTCTTGGAATTCCTGTTAGCTAGCTAACCTAGGTTATCTGTCTAGCTTTGCTCAAACACGCATATGCGAGGGCAGAATAGCTTCTCTCTATAATCATAATGGAATCACACACTGAAATTGTTCCACTAAAGCATCTTTAAGGATTTTAAGGATCTTTATAAGGATTTTATTTTAAAATGTAAAAGTGATGAACTTGGCTCTTTTTGTAGCAAAGTCTCTGACTGGAGTGAAGGCAGAACATTATGATGATGTCACCAGCAGTGGTCTGATAAGTGAGTTCCTTTGTTAATTAATCACCTGATTAATTTTGTTTTTACATTAAATCACAATGTAAAATTATGATTGCACTGTTTGTAAAGTCAGTCTGCTTTTATTTGATTTAGGTGAAACAGCAAAAGAGGACACAGTAGAGAGCTATGATGATGTCATCACTGCTGGACAGATCTCTGATAGTGTAGCAGGTGTGTTTCTGTTTTGAGGTTTTAGTCTTTTTTTAATTAAGCAGGGATTAAAAAGCATAACAAATGCTATGAAATAAGAATAATCTAATAGTCTGTATTTGTAATGACTTTTTTTAATAATTTATGGAGCTTCACTGTCCCTTACAGCAGCGGTCACACATAAGTGCAGGAGGGTGTTTTGATGCTCAAATTATTATACCAAAATTAATTATTTTATTTTTTTATTAAATTACATTTTTTAAAAAGTATTATTTTCAAATATATAATTGAACAACTTAATTAATAGGAACGCAGTGTCATAAAATTCTACATTCAATTATTACATCTGAAACACCTGATTAATACAGCTGTGTAAAATCTGATTTTATATTCTTTAAGTATCTCTGTGTTTTGTTGTAGAGGACGTAGCAGAGAATTATAATGATGTCATCACTGCTGATCAGAGCTCAGCTGTTCTAACAGGTTTGACTTGTAGCAATACTGTAATCTCAAACATGAACACAGTCACTGATGATACTGATGCTGATTTAATAACATTTATCTCTACATTTTGACAGAAGACATGACAGATATCTATGATGATGCTGTTACCGCTGGACCAAACTCCAACATTATGAGAAGTATGCTTTTCTTAATATTGGCAAGTCTTTTAGAAAAGATACATAAACAGTTAAAACATCAGTTTTGTTTTTTATTGTTATAATTTGTCTTCCCATGTTGGTGTAGTGGACACACCAGAGAACTATGATGATGTCATCACTACTAGACAGGATGTTGGAGAGGTAAAAGGTGAGTGTTTACATTCCACATGAATATTAATGAGAAGGATGAAGAAAGTGATTTAAGTACACAGGAAGTCTCGTGAAATCATGTTTGCAATATCTATGGTGTATGATAAACAAAAAAAAAGTGTCCTCTTTATTTTGATGTAGAGCAGAAAGCTGCACATTTTATAACAAGTACTAACTTATTATTAGTATTAACTCTTTAAGGAAGTGCAGAAATATGTATTCACGTGAAGTCGGTTCATGTGACTAATTTATAAATCATATTTACTTTCACACTCTAAGCAGAAGTGGACTGGCCATTGGGAGAACTGGGACAATTCTTCGTGTGCCACTATGTATTTGGGCGGCTGAGAGAGAGAAAGAGAGAGAGAGAGACATGCATGAAATGATCATTTCTTATGTGATACTTTATAAAGGGAATGGAGACCGCCTGGGACAAACAGCATGTGAAGGCCACCTAGAGAGAGATGGAAAAATTTCCAAAAAGCATAAGGGCACAGAAAGAAACACAAAAAGTTACTAAAATAAGAAACAAAGAAATGAAGAAATAAAACTACACAATTTGTCGGGATATCAGAGCAAGGAACCGCAGGGCCAAAGAGGAAAGTTAGCCAGTTCATTCAATCTACTTAAACAATAAAGGCTTATTCACATCAAGTATGATTCATTTGGGAAAAAAAATTGGGTTTTACCGTAGTGGGATCTTCACACCAAATCTGTTGCACATGAGATGAAAGAGGAAGAAGAAATGGATTCTTTGAGAGATAATGATGGTCAATTCATCATTTTTTCTTTTAAGAGCTGTATTAAATGAGGCACACACTGATTTTACCTCAGTCCATTCAAGGCTCTGCTTCTGCTTATTGCTTCGCTCATTAAAATGAGGGAAGCTAATAGTTTGAGGTTCTTCGTGGGCATGTTCAGACTACAATGCACCTAGATAAACTAAAAAAGGCTATACAGTCACTGTAATGTACTCACTGTCATTCTCCATACTTTCACCTCTGGCCCGCCATATGTTTTCTTTAACATCTGCATTTTTATATTCAGCTTGTTGCTTGTTGCATAAGCTTTTGTGCTCTGCAACAAGCAAGATGAGTTCTGCCACCATCCTGATGCACATTTGCTTGGGCTGCAAGAATGACAACAGAGCTCTGATTGGTCAGCCTGATTTTTAACGTACAACACAGAAAATCGGGGAGGTGCCAATTAAATTTATGCAGCGTCCATCAGTTTTAGACTCAATGTGAAAGACAGCGCCAATATACGTGTTCATTTTTAAAACTTGTTGTGCATTTGAGTACATGACGCATGTGAATAGGCCTTAAGGCTAAGGGATTTGTGGATTTTGGGAGTAATGGTGGGGGGAGATCACTGTGTTTGTAGTGAGCTGGTCTAGACAAAAGCACTGGGCTGAATTTAGTTCCCGGTCCAGCCCTGACTTGCAATTGTGCAGATGTGTAAAAGTGCAGAAGTGTACACATGAATAAGATTGATAATGATTAGTACAGCACTGCCATCTAGGCAGGACTGGAAATAATCCGTCCTCTCTGCATCTGTCCAAGTGTATTCTAAGAATGATGGGACAATGCAGATGATTTAAACTTAAAGTTGGTTGCTTGTTTGTTCGTTGTATATTTTATTCAAGGACACAGAATAGACCTATAGAGCTGTAAGTTCTGGTGGGTCAGTGTCCAGCACAGTTTGGGGATTTCTCTGATCAGAGTTGAAGAGTCTTGAACTAAAGACTAAACTGGAGGGAAATCAGACTAAACTACACTCATTCAGTATTCACTGGTAGCACTGTAGCATCTTCTTAGCATCTTAGCTTTATGATAGTGTTTTAAGAATTATCGAAAACCTTTAAAAACAACTTGTTCTGAGTTGCAGACTTCCTGTTACACAGACTTGCATAGTGCCAGTTTTCTGTTCTTCTCTTTTGGGCGTTTTTGGAATACATTCACTATATGAAAGATATAGTTTATTATTATTATTTTAAAGAGTTTAATGCTCTTGTTGTTTTACAGACTATGATGACGTGGAGGAGGAGCCTCAGACAGAGATGAATCAAGTGACTGAGAGCTCACAGCCAGTGTCTCTCCTCAGGAAATTACATTCCAACCTTTTCAAATGCAAGAAACTTTAAGATTTTATTAGAGATCACCTTTTTATGGAGCATAAATGGGATATGCTGAGGTTAAACACCCCCACATTTACTTTTTTTATATTTTTTTTGAGTTCAACCAACCTTAGTCAGCTAGAAACATTTACTGACACTCATCTCATTAATTCATCTAAATCTTACTTCGATCTTTTGATTCTATTTATTTTTTTATCTTCATGAAAACATTCTGTGTCTGATGTGATAAAGGTAGTTAAAAGGTTTTTAAAGAAATTTTCCATTTGTTGCCAAAAACATGAATTTTTTACTACAGTTTAACAATATGATTATTTTTGGTTGAAGGTCAGAAATTAAAGAGAAATTAATCAATTGTAAATGACATATGACAGCTTTCTGTTTTCAGTGTTGGCATTTAAAATCAGGCAGCCCCTTATAACTGTTTATAGAGCAGTTATAACACATTTTTGATTTTCCACTGTGCTGTAAAAAATGGTGTGTCAGTTCATTTACTTCATATGATAAGCTCTGAGTTCACTGGGTTTTTTTCAACTCAAATAAATACTCTGAATGAAACAATGCAAAGCAAAATTTTAATTTAGATAAACAATATTTTACATCAATTCAAACCTCAAAAACATGCTTCCACGTTTTACAGTGTGCATAATAAGAAAAAGATTTATGACCTTCTCTAATGTTATTTACAAGCCTATGATGATTGTGTGATTATTATGCTGATAATTTGAGATTAAATCCACACAGGCATAATAATGACTGCATGTTGAATTCTGTATCTGGAATTTCTTATGATTTAAGTGTGTAATGTACTGAATCTATTTCTGTACTCCTCTCTTCTCTTTGTTGATCATTACACATTTTAAAGTTACACTGAGTATGAAGATACAGATTGTTAAGACACACATCTCACCCTCATACTCACACCTAATCAGCTCTACCACACACTTCCTCACACACACACCTAACAAGTTCTCCCATAAACACCCTAACACACCACTAATCAGCTCTTCCACACATTCTCACACACACCACCATGTCTACCAAACACACCTACACACACAAACACCTCTACCAAAAAAAAACTCTACTACACACACCCTAATTCGAGCCTCAGAGCAAATTTTATCTGGATAAAAGGTAATCTGCAATGTTTTTCATAATTTAATATCTATTTTTAATATTGTGGATATAAGAAATGTATTTTAATATGGTCTCTAAAGACAGTCTAGGGTCTGATCTTTAATGCTGATATTTTTTCATAATTTTAGTGCTTGTGTTTATTGAATAAAAAAAATCAATAAAATTTGATGATTGGTTGCAGTACCACCTAATTTCCTGAGCACTGCTGAGCTGTTGATTATACTTCTGGAAACTCTAGCACACTTTTGTCACATCATAATTATAACAGACTCTAAGGTTAGTTCCTCTTCCCAATTTGTGATTCAATGCCTATATTGTCTTTTCTATTGCCATATTGTGATCCTATATTTGAATGTTTTGATCCTTATTTCAAATATATGATCCAATATTTCAATATTGATGGTTCAAAACTATGATAAAATATTCCAATTTTCTGATTTTTCCAAAATTTTACCCTATTATTTAAAAAAAAATTGCAATCCTCATACCCTTTCCAACCCTAATTTCAAAATTGTGTTTCAGACATGCACAATTCAAATTCCAAATTTTAAAATCCAATTCCAAAATTGCAAAACTGGCTGTTGAAGTTGTTAAAGAGTCAGTTAGAATATCCCAAAGCTGGTCAGCACATCACCTGAGCACCCGGCCAAGTAGTTGTCAGCCCAGCAGCCTTCTGAGAGTCAACTCTGGGAAGAGTAGTCCTGACATCAGCTGTGGATAGACTAAGCATTTGTTCTTTCTTGTTGGCTGGTTGCTTCAAACTGCGCCTAGAAATTGTTCAGTGCATCTGGAAGCGAGACATCACCATTACCAGCATGTGGTGTCACCCTATAGTCAGTCAAGACCTGAATGCCTTGCCACATATGCTGTGTGTCTAGAAAGAGTTCATGGATTCTCTGTTCATAGTTGCACTTTGCCTTTCTAATAGCCCAGGACAATCTTGTATGCACCATAGATACTGGTGTAAACAAGGTCCAATCTGTTTACTCCACAAGTTCCCTATTCAACATGCTGGTAGATATTTAGAATTGAAATCATAATTTTGGGATTTAGATAATAATTATGGAACTAGGATCAAAACTTTGGATTTGAGATCCCAATTTCGGAATTCAGATCACAATTTTGGAAGATCTCAAAAATGGGACAAAAGATCCATTTTTGGATAAAGATCCCAGTTTTGGAATTTAGATCACAATTTTAAAATATCACACTACTGGAGATTGCTTTTCTGGAATGCAGATTACAGTTTTGGAAAAAGGATAATAATTTTGAAAATAATAAGATTTTTTTTTAGAAATAAGCTCACTAATATCTTAGGAATTGAGATTCTAATTTTTACCCTGATTATTTAGATATTACTATTTATTTCTTGGAAGGGCCATGACGACAAATATTTTTAGTAATATTTTAAGGATTTATGCATTTTTGTGGATTTTCTGACGTTTATAGGAAAAGCATATTTTGTAACAAATAAAGTTACACGGTACCACAATGTGCATCTTAGGACCCTCACATATCAACACTAAGTCTATTCAGGTAAGAGTATAAATCCTGTGGTCTGATAGGATTTTTGGATGATGGATCGACTGTTAAAGAATTTAAAATAAATTAATAGGTAATTTAGGTTTGTAATTGCTAGTAAATTAAACTTTTAGATTTTGGTATATGATTTACATATATATTCATGGATAATTGTTCACTGTTTCAGTACAAATGAGTAATTAGCCAGCACTGATAATTAACCATGATTATTTCATTCATAATATGGTATATGTATTATTAAAATCTTATATCTGATCTGTGTTCTTACATATTTTGGTGTTCTGTTATACTCTGTCAGCACATTTTAAGGTCATCTTAGTTCATTAGACGTCTGTTAGAAAAGGTCTCAAACATCAGATTTCAGAATCTCCAAGTGCTGGAAATCTTCAAAGCCCTACTGCACTCACTATGTAAAATAATCATATAAATTAGAGTCTGTATTACTTGATGCTCCAACTCTGCTGCTTTGTGTCACAGCCTAGTTTAACCACATGCAATTTGGAATCTCTGGGTGCTACAGTTCCTAAGCTGTTCCTTAAACAATTTGATAACCTAAAAGGAAATTAAGAGATTAAAATTATTTTCTTGGAATAGGTGCTAATAATTTTGGTCTTTTCTGTTGTTTTATAGCCTAGTTTTTCAAGCTCTGGATGCTCCCTGATAGGATGGCAGGCTGACCCCATTTATATTACATTGCAAGGACACAAGTTGGTGATATAAATGTTTCTGACTTTAATTTGACTACACATAAGTAAATTAAGATATTAAATTATTATTATTATTATTATTATTATTATTATTATCATTATATAATGTCAGGCTGAATCTATCAGCCTTCATCTTTATCACTACTGAAACCTGACTATTTTGAGATTTATCAAGTCCCACAAGCCCGAAACTGGGTAAAACCCAACCTTGAAATGGAGTTTCTAACCTCAGAGAACCCTAGAACCCATCCTTACAGTTTCAGCAGCGAGCTTTTGAGTTTGACCCCAAAGGCAAGCCTTATTTTTAAAGATGATTCTTTTTTTTGTCTGAATCTCATAAAAAAAAAGAAATAATAAAAAATAAATGAATAAATAAATAAATAAAATAAAAACCTGCCTTAGCTTTTATACAATATAATACTTTAAAAATAAATAACTGATTTGGGCATGGGACACAAGCCATACGACCTATGGCTGGCCGCCTCAGATGAGGGTATATAGCGTTTAACCCTTTAATGTCCTCACCAAGAAAAAAAGCAATGGACTTTCATATTTTGTATTTTTTATTTGTTTGGGGCAATAATAAAAACAACTGGCGCTTTTTTTTCGTTTTTTTGACCCCATAATTTTAAAAATATTCATGTCTACCAAACAGTTGAGATGGCACTTTGTTCATATATTGTGACTCAAAATGTGCTCTACCAAATGGTTGAGCAGAACATTAAAGGGTTAAAGGCCAAAACACCTGATGACTCTGGGGTACACTACTGATGATGTGTCCTAAAATTCATTAATATACTGTATCACACCTGTTCGTTCTCTGACTTGCTGTTGTGGGAAGGAGAATGAATAGGTGAAAAACATAGGCCAAGCCAGGCCTTGAGGGTGCCCTGCTCAGTCTAGTGGCGCATCCCTCTCTTCACCTCTTTGTACTTTGCCTTGCAATGCAGTTGGAAGAATCAAACATAAATACAAACCTAATGCAACTAGGTTAGGGGAACATACAATGACTTCCCCCATCAACTGTCATCAGACAATTGTGGTTGGATAGGAAGATCAAGGGTAGTGCATGGGCCGCCGCTTGTTAAGCAATGCCATCGGGCCTTCCAGTCCCTCTGTCAAGGAGTGAATTTCCTTTTATTTATTTATTTATTTATTAGAAAATTGTTCCAAGTAGTTGCATTAGGTTTGTATTTATGTTTGATTCTTCCAACTGCATTGCAATTTTTGTCTGAATGCATGTCAATTACATCTTGGAGATGTAGAATTATTTGAAATTTGCAATGATGGAAATGCATATTCTAATGCAAATAAAGGCATGTAGGGCATTTGTGTGGCTTGTTTTGCCTTTGTGCTCCGTTGCCTCAATGTCTGGTTCGAGCATGTCCAGTTTGGTGGTCCTAGGGTGTTATTTTTAAGGGTCCCTATATTGTAACTTGTCTCTTTTCAAATCCAACAGTCTAATTTTATTTGATTAAAGGGACCTGCTAACGCAAAAGGAACAATGTAGCTTGATCAAACTTTGCATGCTCCGTCACCAGGACATTCAGCGAATGTACCTGATTTTTAGAGGTTAATATTTATTTTTATGGAATTTGTTTCAATGCTTTTCAATGACAAGTCAGAGATTTAGATTTATTTTTTGGAATTTCCATCATTAAAAGAAGGTAATTCATATTCTCAACTAAAAAAAATGACTCAGTCCACTGGTTTGGCCTGTTCCATCTGAGTGCTCTGTCTCCCTGAAGTCTAGTTTGAGAGTGTCCTCTGAATTGTTAATTCTTCTCTATTAAAAGCCTAATATAGACTGATTAAAGGCTCCATGAAGACAAAGGGACGATGTAGCTGAACCAAACTCGGCACTCTCTATTGCCTGGAGGCCTAGTTGGAGTATGCCTGGTTTGGGGCCACCGTTTTGTAAAAGGCAACAAAATATTATTAGGGTATTAGTGGCTCCACTACGTCACCTCAGGGCCTAGATTACAAGTGCCTAGTTTGGGTGCCCCCAGGGGCCATGGCTGACTAAGCGGGCCCCATTAACACTGTGCTGTGCAGTATTATACAGACTACTGCATAGTACTGTACCAGCATGTGTAAAAGCAGTGCACTTTTCTTCAAGACTTATTTCTGAGCCAAGAAAAGACACCTGGTCACTTGTGACAGGAAGCTTGAGTCCAGCACTACTGCACCATCTGGTAGTGATCAAACCCCCGTTCGAGACACTTCTCAACCTCCTACATATAATCCAACACCAGAATAGAGTTCCTCCCCTTGGAGAAGCATAGGACCTTGTTTGACCTCAAAGGTCAAGTCATGCATACCTATTTCTAACGTTAAATGTTGAAGATATTCCAAGCAAATAAAATTCTGCCAGAACATAGGTCCATCCTCAGTCCAGGTCATGGAGCGTTGAGACCCTTGCTGATTCCGCCAGATAGAGACCTCCAAAAAATATGGAGAAATAAACTGAAATACCCACCAGAGAAACCTTTAACTGGATCAAGTAGTCCGAAAATATACATAAGGGATATTAACAGAATTGAGTCAAAACGTTAGCACAGCACACATTGGGGAGTGGTTGGTAGAGGGGTAGACAACAGAGACTATCTTTGCAAACTAGGACCCAGTGTATAAACTGATGCTGCACAGAGTGACTGGTACTTACACAATCTTGGGGCCTCAGTCTTATTTTTGTTGCCGTTATGCAAAGCTTGTGAGGTGCTCATGGAGTTTGTGCCCATTGAGCACACTGTCAGTGCAAAGAGTGACTGGTGTTCATTTTAGCCTGAGCCTCAGGTTCATTGCATTCACTCATTAGACAGGGCCAGGGGCCCACAGCATTCACTCCATTAACTAGGGGTCATGGTCCCACTGCATTCACTCCACTAACTAGGGGTCATGGTCCCACTGCGTTCACTCCACTAACTAGGGCCCACAGGCCCGTTGCATACACTTTTCAGCTCGGGGCCACAGACCCACTGCATTCATATATCAGGTCAGGGCCATGGGCCCATTGAACTCACTCAAATAGCCTGGGGCCAGGGGCCCACGCATGCACTATGTTCACTGGGTGACAGGCCCACACATGCACTGTGTTTGCTGGGCGACAAGCCCACGCATTGAGGAGCCCTAGACTATGTTTGGACCTAATGATAAAATTATGAATGATAGATTGCCAGGTTAAATGTTTTAGTAAGGAAATGATTGTGTATCAAGAAGACCTTCCTTTTTTGACACTATGGGGTCCACAAAGCCAACCAAGCGTTGAATTTGATGTTTCTATGAGTTTCTCTAACTTTGCAATAATACAGTGCAGAAATACAGTTCAAACATAACCTGAATCCACTTTAAAACAATAACTGCACTATTTTTATTTACTTTTATTAAAATTACTAATACAAATCTAATATATTTCTTGTATAATCCTTAGTTACTCTGATGAACCTATTTAAGATCAGTTAATTTGAAAAAATCCTACAGACTGTATAGTCAATTGCCCAAATGCTTCCCAGCATTCTTAGGGGTAATGTTGGATCCTTTACATTTAACTGTTATTTTTTTAAATGTATAAATATAATTCATCACAAAATGTTATTTTTTTGGCATAAGATATTCTCATGTTCAATGTGCATTTTGGATACATTTTACACGTTTTGTTATTCTCCCACAGTAGCATTTTGTGTTCAGGTTTAACAATTCAGTCTATTGCCAAAATGCTAACAAAATGGCAAAAGTGCATGAAGCTATTAGAGGTCCTTAGAGCTGTGCTATTTAGGTTTTATCTAAACCAGGGGTTGCCAGACTTTTTACAGGTCACTCTTTATGCACACATGTAAGAAACATGTTTATGATCAGTGACACCAGATATGCTAAATAAAGGTGAATAAATGATGTTATTGACAACTGAATAATTACATGGGGGTAGACACTGTTACAGTAGCGGATAACAAAGTGTTTACTAAGCCGCCATAGATCACATTCAGCGCAGTAACATCACTAGTTTAGTAAGCCAACAATAACCCTAAATAAAAAAACTACAGGCTTTAACTTATTAAAATGGAAACCTTCACATTTGTACAGGTTGTGCACTTTTCAGACGCTCCCTCAAACAGTAACGCATCAGTGTTTTGCTGAAGGATACTTTTGAAATATACTTGGTTGTCGTTTGTTCTTCGTGTTCTCAAGAGTGGAAAACTGTATGTGTGGTCATTTTCTCAAAAGAGAGAAAGATGAGTATCCAGCGAATGTTCGATATAAAACCAACTGTGCTGTAACGCTACCTGTTTAGTTTTAATGGTCCTACAGCTCAACCATCTCTGAGACACAACCAGAATGCTAACGGCTAAGCGCTAATCAAAGCAGCTACTAAGTGTCTAACCTACGTCTGCAAACTAAACCACGTCTGTGAGTAAAACTGAGTAAAACTCTCTCGCAAACACAACTAACATGGAGTATAAAAGCCTTAACAGCAGTTAATACACGATACTTCATTCACGCCAACAACAGCAGACGATTAACTAATGAACTGTTTTCTGTAGAAACTAATTAACTCACAACACAGAAGGAGCTGGAGTGAAACGCGGTGTTCAGTTTTTCATACAAATAATAAAAAAGGCAAAGTCTACCTATTCTGAGTGTATGTGCTTGTTTTTATAAGTGTGGAGAGAGCTGAGAGAAGCCCACAGCCCAGCTCTCGACACACAACCTCTGCATCCTGCTGGTCAAAGTCAGCATCACACACTGTGGTACAGGTCTTCTCATTAAGCACCTCCACTCTCCCAGAGCACAGATGGAAACCGTCAGTAAGTCTAGGGAGCAATTGGGGGTTAGGTGCCTTGCTCAAGGGCACTTCAGTCACGTACTGTCAGCTGCGGGGATCAAACCGGCGACCTTCCGGTCACAAGGCCGGTTCCCTAACCTCCAGCTCACGACTGACATCATGAAACTACCCCCAAAAAAATAAATAAATAAATAAACAAAATAAATAAATAAAATTTCAAAACTGGCTGTTTTCATGTTTATTTATTTACTTTAAATATTTTTGATATTGAAGCCTGCTTTTATCCTTCTAGATGGTACTTTTAATGAAGCAATCCTTTGGATTAGGGTACATTATACATAATAGGCAATTCTTAGCTCTGAATGTACCGACACACCACATGGTGACGAGATAGAGTTGTATGAAGCGATCAGTGATGTTGAGCTCTGTTTGTGAAAATTCTTCACATAAATTTCTGCCTAAAAGATAAAAATTTTCAAGTTTTGATGGTTTTGTATTGTAAATAACCTTTTATTTCTATTTTCCACATATTGTCTCTTTCCATACTCACAGTCTATAAGACCTCCTGAAAGACAAAGTCAGGACTGTGAAAATTTTCACAAATCAGACTGATTTCAGCTTGGTCTCATTAATCTGACTGATCAGCTTTTGAATGTGAATTTCTTAACTTTAGAAAATAAAGCTCAGATGTGTAACGTTGGGGGATTCAGGCTTGGAGGATGACGTCATCAGAATTCACAAAGCAGAACTAATAAAACTCAGGTGTAAATTACTGCATCATAGAATTGTAGTTGACAGAATCCTGAACTGCTAACCGCAAGCTCACTTTACTGTTGTCCTCAGTGGTGGATGTTGTGGATAATGTCGGTGTTTGTCACATATAGGACAGTGATGTAAATATAGTGAAAAATAATAATAAGGATCAGAATCAGATCAAGCGTAACATAGCCAGTACCTGATCCAGTCCTTCTTTCTGTGGGCCTCTAGTGACTGTTACACATCACCTGTGTAATTACCTGCCTGAAAGCAGAGTGCCAACTGTTTGGTGGAGGAGGAATAATAGTCTGGGGCTGTTTTTTATAGTTTGTGTTGGGCCGCTTTGTTCCAGTAAAGTGAAATCTTAATATCACAGCATAAAATGACACTCTAGAGAACTGTGTGCTTCTGACTTGTGGCAGCAGGTTGGGGAAGACTCTTTCCTATTTCAGTATGACAGTGCTGTCATGCACAAAGTCCATTAATAAATGACTGACTGAGCTGGTGTGAAAGAACTGAATTAGCCTGCACAGAGCCTTGACCTCGGCTTTCATTGGAACATTAACTGTGAGACAGGCCTTCTTGCCCAACATCAGTGCCCAACTGCATTAATGCTGTTGTGGCATAGTGGAAGTGAATCCTGAAGACATGCTAAAAAAAATCTAGTGAATTAATGGTATATGGAGTGAAATGTTCAACAAACACAAATGTGTGTGATATTTGAATGTACCTTTGGCCATGTAATGAATCTTTAACCTTGTTCTCTCTCTCTCTCTCTCTCTCTCTCTCTCTCTCTCTCTCTCTTTCTCTCTCTTTCTGTCTCTCTCTCTGTGTGAGGAGCAGTCACTGTGCTGGGAGAGTGGAGGTTCTTCATGAAGATCAGTGGGGAACAGTCTGTGATTATAACTGGAATATTAATGATGCTGCAGTGGTGTGTAGAGAGCTGGGTTGCGGAGAAGCTGTAGATGCACTAAGCACAGCTCACTTTGGACCAGGATCAGGACCAATCTGGATGGATGATGTGGGCTGTAGCGGGTCAGAGTCTACACTGATGAACTGTACATTCCCAGAATGGGGTGAAAATGACTGTAATCATGGTGAAGATGCTGGAGTCATTTGTTCAGGTAATCTTCAGTACAGTGAGTTTATAAATAATCCCACAATAAACTATCAGTTGAATTTAGGTCAGAGTTTTGACTCATCACATGTTTAAAAACCTCATGTTTATGTTTTTGTGATCAAATATTTATTGTCTTTAATAGAACAATGAGCATAATTATAGTCAAAGACAACCGGTTATCTAAAAGAGATAGGCAAAGAAAAGAAAAAAAGAGAAAGAGTCAAAGAGGAAAAAATAAAATAAAATGGAATGTGTAAAGAGGCAGCTAATAACTTTAAAATCATAAATCATCTAGAACAGTGACAATGTAACAGTGGCAGTGTAAATGTAGAATTGTTATTTAGAAGGCACAGGTATGAATCTGAATCATATATCACATCAATTAAATAGAGATTTGTTAACTGATTTGCAAAATTCAGAAATATAAAGACAGTCCCAAAACATATGGGAAACATACGGGAAGTACAGAGAGAGGAAAATTCAAAGTGATAATTCATATATTGCATTTGTAACGTGTAGTATAGGTTAAAATCTTAACTTTTATCAGACTGACAGTAAAGCTCTGTTTTGGTCATTTGGAAACGTATATGATTATAGACTATTTACATTTTGAGTGTTAGTGAAAAGCAATTTTATTAACCTGCTACATTTTATAAAAACAGATATTTATAAACACTTTTTCTGTCTTTTTTAAACATATGTGTTCTGTGATCTCTATTCACTCATGCAAATATTTTAGGAGGAGTCAGGCTGGTTGGTGGTTCTCGCCGCTCTGGGAGAGTGGAGGTGCGTCATGGAGAGACCTGGTCCACAGTGTGTGATGCTGACTTTGACCAGCAGGATGCAGAGGTTGTGTGTTGAGAGCTGGGCTGTGGGCTTCCTGTGGAGGTGCTGGGAGCAGCTGCTTTTGGCAGAGGGGAGGGTCAGGTGTGGCCAGAGGAGCTTCAGTGTAGAGGCACCGAATCTCAGATTTCCTTCTGTCCAACATCATCTTCACTCAAACACAACTGCACTCATGACAGTGATGTGGGACTGGTGTGTGCTGGTAAGAGGTGTATCTTCACTGATTAGTCTTACACTTTCTTGCTACACATGCAGTTTAAGGTATTCTTTCTCTCTGATTCTGTATATCTCTCTGTAGAAATACTTCTCTCTGTTCTGCCTTCTGTTGTACAGTCAGTGTTAAGTTGAGGGACAGTGGCAGTCGCTGTGCTGGGAGAGTGGAGGTTCTCCATAGAGGTCAGTGGGGAACAGTGTGTGATGATGGCTGGGATACGAGAGATGCTGCAGTGGTGTGTAGAGAGCTGCGCTGTGGAGAGCCTGTAGATGCACTGAGTTATGCTCACTTTGGACCAGGATCAGGACTAATATGGATGAATGATGTGGACTGTAGTGGATCGGAGGCCACAGTGAAAAACTGTAAATCACCAGGATGGAGTAGAAATGATTGTGTTCATTCTAGTGATGCTGGGGTCATTTGTTCAACTATGTTTTTCTAAATTTTAGTATTCTATTAATTTAGATAAAAATTGCCATTCACATTTCTTTTCATAGCTTTTAATTTTGTTAAAATAATCATTACAAGTTCATTAATAATAAATAATGTTGCCTTTTTTGACTTGATTATTTGTACATTTTCTCTTGAGAGACATGCATGCTCTCATGGCCAAGTTATAAAATTAATATTTTTGTATCTGGAAAAAAGCTGAACTGTCATTTTTATAAAATCATTATGTTTCAACAACATTATAACAGAAGTCAAGCTACTTGGTGATTCTCGCTGCTCTGGGAGAGTGGAGGTGCTTCATGGAGAGACCTGGTCCACAGTGTGTGACGCTGGCTTTGACCAGCAGGATGCAGAGGTTGTGTGTCGAGAGCTGGGCTGTGGGCTTCCTGTGGAGGTGCTGGGAACAGCTGCTTTTGGCAGAGGGGAGGGTCAGGTGTGGTCAGAGGAGCTTCAGTGTAGAGGCAACGAATCTCAGATTTCCTTTTGTCCAACATCACCTTCACATAACTGCACTCATGACAACGATGTGGGCCTGGTGTGTGCTGGTAAAGCATTTATTTTTAATTGAGTTCATCTCCACTGTGTGTTACAAGATGGCACTGAACTGCTCTTACTCATGTTAATTCTTGTAATGTGATGTTGATTCAGGTCACACAGGGGCTCAACTTCACCCTGGAGACAGAACAACAGGTGGCCTGGATTACCTGCTCAGGTAGGCAGTTTTTATGTAGCGTGTGTATACATTTTTGTGCTGCCAATAAAATCACACAAAGTATAACACTGGCTTAAATAGGTAAATAAAATATACATATAGAAAGGTAAAATAAACAATGTAATATATAGAAATATAGAAAAACAACTTCATATGTTCAGCGCTTAATGAGGTATCTTTCTGTATTCATAGAAGATGAAAATGATTGTGTATTATGAAGCCATCTGAAATGCTCCTCATCTCCCCAACACAGACAGTGCTCAAGTAAGAACTCTTGCAAATAAATAGGGGCAATATTTAATTACGTAATGTGTTAATCAGAAGAATTATTACTGGTAATGTATAAAAAGTGAAAACCTATATTACACTTAATAGCTGTATTGTTATTAGTTCTATAACTATCCCAGTTGATCAGCATTGCTGTATCTCCTCATGTGTGATGTAGCTCACCTGCCTCTCAGGCTGAGGGGAGGAAATGGAAGCTGGTCTGAGAGGCTGGAGTTGTATCATAACACTGAGTGGGGGTCCGTCTGTGATGATCTGTGGGACATCATGGATGCTCAGGTGGTCTGCAGGCAGCTGGGCTGTGGGCCGGCGCTGAGTGCTGATGGGAGTGCTGTCTTTGGTGCTGGTGAAGGGCCTATCTGGCTGAACAGAGTGAAGTGTAGAGGGAATGAGATTCACCTGTGGGACTGTCCTCATTCCCTGAAGAACCACACTGACTGCTCCCACCGGCAGGACGCTGGAGTCACCTGTGCAGGTCAGATGATCCTGCTGGACTTCTGACTCCAATTAAAAATATTTTATCACAGTGTTAAAATCTGGAAGGTTTCAGTAAATGGTGCATTAATGGACTTTTGTTCATATTATCTAATGCTAATTTGCCATATTCAGTGCTTAAAATGTTCTACATATCAGAATCAGAACTGCTGTTTCTGTATTTACAGGCATTTCTACTACTCCACTTATAACAGCCACAACCTCCAACACCACAGGTATTTTTTATGTCTCTTAGACAGATAAAGACAGATTTTGATACATGTTTCTGAATAGATTGTTCAGGACTCTGTTCTGTATTTTTACTTCTAGTTGGTCAGACAGTGAAAACAACAAACACTCTTCTACAAGCTCTTCCAATTTCTGCTGTTCCATCCATCTATCCAGTGTCTCTCCTGGTTCTGGGAGCAGTGCTCTGTCTGGCCTTAGTGCTTCTGGTTGTGCTGTTTTACCAGAACAGAGTACTCAGGAGAGGTAGTGAGATTCAGAGATCATCTACAATCCACTTTCTCTACATTCTCTAAACATCATTAGTCCTTCAATCTGTCATCAGTCTTCTCTTCTACTGAACTGGCTTAATGTTTCTCTTTGTCTCCTTCACAGGGCTCTCTAAGAGGATGGAGAACGTAGTCTATGAAGGCCTTAGAAGAGGGCTTGAGGGAGTCTATGAAGGCTTAAGTAGGGGCACTGAGAGAGTCTATGAGGAGATTTACTGCAGATTCAATACTGCAAGAGCCACTCAAAGGGGTGAGTGTTCTACATGAGACTTATTGTGGTGTATTTATACTTATAATAATGTAAGATTAGTTGCATTCATTTGATCAATGACAATGTGCATTCTTTATTTGTGGGCCTAGCTAAGGTGCTAGCTAACTAATGGGTGCCCTTTCTAGTAGAGAAAATGGGATGCAGTGCTGTATAGGGTACTCCTACAGGTGAGTAAACATGAAGTGTCTAATTAGGTGCTCATCTAATAGAGAAGGGACCCTCCAGTGGATCAAATGTGATGCAGAGCTGTAAAGGTTGTCCCTACATGTATGATAAAGTGTGGGGAGTTTCCTTATGGATGCCCCTCCAGTGGAGAAAATGTAATGTGGTGCTATACAGTGGCCCTTACAATGGCGTTCCCTACAGGTGCCTTTCTAATGAAAAAACTCATGAAGAAGATGCTCTTCCAAGTAATAAAATGCAATTAAGAGCCCTTCCAATGGAGAGAAAAAAATCCCAGTGAATAAAATCTCTAAAGTCTCTCCTAAAACATGCTCTCTAGGGCTAGCTCTCCCAAAGTGGGTGCATTGACGACTGTGTAAGGGTGCCGCAAATACTTTGATAAGATTTTGAATTTACTTCTCAAACCTTGCTTACATTCAGAACACAAATCTATGCTAATAAATCTTTTCTGAATTTTTGCAAAGGGTCATTAAGTTAGGCTAATATCTAGCTAGCATTTTGATGTAATCTTGTCTGCACTGTCCATGTTTTTTATTTTTCAATGTATCCTCTTAGGTTACATTAGATTATGTTAGGTTAACTGTATTTGATAGTAAAAGACAAAGTATATTGTTGCCAACATTGACACAACAAAGGTCAAAATACTCATTGCCATTGTTAAAGACATAAATCTATTCCATCCATATAAGTTTTGAGTATTAGCCACACCCCCTCTAGAATGTTCAGATGTCAGAGGGGCTTAATACACTATGAGCTGTAATCCTGACTTACTACTACAGTGTATGAGGGAGGTAATACAGCAAGCTTTCTTTGAGGTTGTAAAGACTCAGTTTTCCAATGATGTGTTACTAAATACTAATGTATGTTCACTGCAAGTGCCTTTACAGATAGTCGTATCACATTTTTTAGCCTAAATGCCTAGCTGTGGAGCTACATTTACATTGTGGACTCAATTAAGAAATAAAGAAGTGTAAAAACCCTTCCCTAAGGGAATTATTTTAGGGTAATTTGCAGAAATTGCCCAAAGGTTTGGTGTGAACTGCTTTTTCAGTTAAGATTGACTGCTCCTGACCACTAAAATCAAATCATAGCTTTCTCATTGACATTATACTATCACTATCATACTTTTCTCTGTGTTTTACTTCAGAGATATGTGTAAAATAAACATTTTAAAGGTTTATAGTTCACTGTGTAATCTGGATCGCATAATAACAATGTTAATCTTAATCAAGGATGAAGATTATTCCATCATACATGATACATCATATATCACTTTTTTCCATCTTTAGAAAAGCTCCCTGATGCTGCTTTTAGGCTTGTCTCGCCATGGCCGTCTATGTACCAGCACACAGTCATCGGCTAATTCTGTAGCTTTTAAAGCAGTTACTGTCATATGGTCATTTAGGTGAACCTCTGACTGCTGCAGGACACTGTTTTTAAAATGTTCAGGGAGTATCAACTTCTTCATAGTATCAGCTGCTTCAGAGCCTCTTCAGATACTCTTAGTAGCCCTTTTGACCACCTCATTATCACTGCTGTCCCCTGTGGTGACTGCAGGAAAAGCTTACTGGTCTTTTCCTGTCAGTGTCTGTGAATGGGAGTTAGCCACTCATTATTTGGCCAGTGCCTCTCCAGAACAGTGCATACAAATGTAAAAAACATTTTTGAGGGATGAGCAGACATGTTGACATCGTAGCCTGAGCTTAGATCCATCCTGACTTCCTGAGTAAAACTTTTAATTAAGTAGCATAAGTTAGCTTTGACAGCTACCTACAATAAAGAAATAAGTTTTAAAACAGTTGTTAGCTAGCTAATGAAATCAACAAATGACCAAATACAGCAGTCATTGTTAGCTAGCTACGTAAGTACATACACAAAATGACCTAATACAGCAGCTACATGAGCTAGCTAGCTGTTTCCATCTACACAATGACCTAATACAGCAGCTACGTAGCTATGTGCATCCACAAAATGACTTAATACAATAGGTACGGATAGCTAGCTAATATTAGCCTCCACTCCAGGTCATATCAACACATGTTTCAGCTAATGTTATCACGCACACCATTCAGTTACCTAATACAAAAATGTTCTTTTCCACCAGTGTACAAATAAAGATTTGGCACTCACCCAGTATAAAACACTGAGGCTGGTCTCTGGCTGATATTCTTCAGTATATGCAATGTGCACAGTTACATTTGATAAAACTGAAAAAGAATGAAATAAAACTGCAGTACTGTTATTCTGCTAAAACCTAGTGAGTAGCTGAAACGGTTGTTTTTGTGTTGAAAAGCTAAGTGAAATAAGATGCTTTACAGCTGTCCTGTATACATCCATTTTTTTCAGCAAGGCCCATGTGTCAAACACAATGCCCACAGGCCAGATCCTGTCTGCAATAAAATTCTTTCCAGCCCACAGATGTATTGTAATTTCCTCTTAATATTTGCCTGTTTCACAATGCGCTGCACTACAGTCCCCAGCATGCACTGCAATGTTATGTGCATTCCGACTCTCCTACCCCAATAACAAGTAATTGTACAGTAATGTTTTTGTACAGTAATCCTCTATCCAGGTTGCTTTATATGATTTTTTTTTTTGTAAAATTTGCTGCTCTTTACTGTTTTAGATTGTTTTTAACTGTTCTCGACTTCTCCTTAATACTGACTCTCTAGGTGAGATGTTTGTCAGAAATTATTTCTTGCATAATCTGAATGGAGTCACACACTGAAGACCGAATTCTAAAATTGTTATTATTACATTAAAACCCCTCTGAATGAGTATTTTATTTTTAAATGTAATTAAAAGTGATAAGTTATGCTCTTTTTATAGCAAAGTCTCTGCCTGGAGTGAAATCAGAATATTATGATGGTGTCACCACCAGTGATCTGATAAGTGGGTTCCTTTGTTAATTAAATCCCATGATTTTAACTTTATATTAAACCAACAATGTAAAAATATGACTGCACTGTGTTTAAAGTCAGTCTGCTTTTATTTGATTTAGGTGAAGCAGAAAAAGACGACATAGCAGATAACTATGATGATGTCATCACCACTAGACGGATCTCTGAGTGTCTCATAGGTGGGTTTCTGTTCTGGGGTTTTAGTTTAGAACAAAGTAGAAATTAAAAAGAAATTAAAAACCATACCAATATAACCAAATAATAAATGCTATAAAAGCAGCATTAATAAAAAAATGTGACAGTATTAATTCTATGGACTGTTTGTGGAGCTGCAGGAAACTGAATTGTATACATGTTTAAAATAAATCTTCAGTTCACATACAATTTAAAATCATTCATTCATTCATCTTCCTACATCGCTTGATTAAACTAGAGCTGCCTTAGCAGTATGAAAAGCAAAGAATCCCAGACAACCCTGTCCCGTGCAACCTCCTCAAGTTAATTCTGGAGGACCCCAAGCCACTCCAAGGCCAACTATATAGTCCCTCCAGCGGGTCCTAAGATGACCATCAGGGTCTCGTCCCAGTCAGGCCTGACTGGTAAACCTCAAACTGGAGGCAAGCAGGAGGCATCCTAATCAGATGCCCAAACCACCTCAACTGGCTTCTCACAATGTGGAGGAGTAGCGGCGCTACTTTGAGCTCCTCATTGATGACTGTGCTGCTCACCATATCATGTAGAGTGTAGCCCACTACCCTGTGAAGAAAGCTAATTTCCACTGCTTATATCCACAATCTCACTCTTTCAGTCATTACCCAAAGTTCATGACCATCAGTGACCGACCGGTAAACAGAGAGCTTTGCCTTATGGCTCAGCTCCACCCACTGGGACAAACTTCTAAGTAGGAGAGGTACCTACCCTATTTTCGTTCCAGAGCTGACACTGTGAATGGAGGCGAGCACCACTACATCTAGTTAGCACCTCTCAGCCTTCCGCACCAGTGAGATTACGTCCCACGTGCCAAGAGCCAATTTCCACCCATGTCACCAAGGACCTTCTTGCCATCTCCCACTGCCTATAAGGCACTGCACTTGTCCTCTATGCTAAACCTTGCGGGTGGTGGGCCCACATGGTCCCCCTATGTTGCCTTTTTGGACTGAGCCTGGCTGGGTTACCTGTGTTACCCGGCCACCAGGCACTCGCAAAGGAATGCTACCCCTAGGCCTGATTCAAGGGGTAGGTCTCGGTAACCCTCTCCTGGGCAGGGTATATGATAAATTGCCTCCTTTGATCATAAGGGATTTTGAATCATGTTAGTCTGGGTCTTCACTCCAGACCTGTTTGCCTTGGGAGACCCTAACAGGAGCATACTGCTCCAGATGACCACACAAGCCCTTCCTTAATGCCAAGACCCCAATTCTGGAAGGGCATTTTTAAATCGGACTATGACAAAAAAAAAAAAAACCCTAGTTAAAAGTTATTAGTGCTAAAGCTAACGTTAGGCTCAATGTCGATATATTCAAATATAATGTTTCAAACCGCTGATGAAAACCTACAGTCATTCAAAATGTAGCTTTGATCATCTAAATATCTCTGTTTTGTTGTAGAGGACATAGCAGAGAATTATGATGATGTCATCACTTCCGATCAGAGTTCAGCTGTTAAAACAGGTTTGACTTGTAATGTAACAATACTGTAATCTCAAACATGAACACAGTCACTGATGATACTGATGCTGATTTAATGACATTTATCTTTACATTTTGACAGAAGACATGACAGATAACTATGATGATGCTGTTACCACTGGACCAAACTCCAACATTATGACAGGTACGTTTTACCTTAATTAATACATAATTTCAATGTTAAAAATAATTTAAACAAACTTCAATACAGTAAAATGTCTGGTTTGTTGATTATTGTTAAAATTCATTTTCCCATGTTGGTGAAGGAGATGTTGTGTGTGCTGCTACATTCCAGATGAACAGTGTGAAAGGTAGAGTAATTGATTAAAGTGCACAGGAAGTCTAGTGATTAATGAGTTTTGTTATCAATGATAAATAAACAATGTCCTCTTTATTTTGCTGTAGAACCTTTTTTTATAAAACCTGCAGTCTTTTTTTCATTCATAAAAGAAGTGGAGCTACATTTCTTTTAGTAGAGACAAGAAACAGATGATTAGTGCCACACTGCTCTCTAGACAGGACTGGAAGTAGTCAGTCCTCTCTACATCTGTCTAACTGTGTTCTAAGAATGATGGGACAGTGCAGAGGCTCAAAACTAAAACAGAGTTGTTTGTGTTTTTGATTATTGTTTCTTGTATTTAAGGGAACTGTGTAGATCTGTAGAACTGTGGGTTCTGGAGGGTTGGTGTCCAGACTAAACATAGTAATTAAAGGACGAGTGAAATCAGGTGTGTTTGGACACCGGCCCTCCATGACCAGAGTTAAGAGTCCTGCACTAAGGACCACCATGGTGGGGAATCAGACTGAAGTGAACTCATTCAGTATTCACTGGCAGTGCTGTAGCTTCTTCTACACATGGATCATCTTAGCATTATGGTGGAGTTTTGATAAATATGGGAAGAAAAACTATTGGAAAAAAATACTGGAAGAAAAAATATTAGAAGATAAAAGAAAAAAAGATTAATTTAGTGAACAGCTTATTACATAATGCTCTATTTTCTTTTTTCTTTTTGGAAGTTTTAAGAAATTATGTACATATTCAAAAGAGTTAAATATTTTGATTATTTATTTTTCAGATTATCATGACTTGGAGGAGGAGCCTCAGACAGAGATGAATCATGTGATTAAGAGAAGTGGACACACCCAGTGTCCTTCTTCAGGAAATTACACTCAGACATCTTCAAATGCAAGAAATTACTTTGTTTTAGATCAGAATTCAGTATATTTTATTGAGCCTAAATACTGCTAATTATAGCTTTACACATCACAAATAGAACATAGAGGAATTAAACACCTGCTGTTTATGTTCATTTTTACCTTAATGAAAAGCATTTTGTACCAAAAAAATATTATCTATTATAATTTGTATGAGCTGCTAAATTTACCCACTGATTGTGTTACAGACAGTTTCTATTATCAATGTTGACATTCAGAATCAGGCAGCGCCTTGTAACTGTTTACAGAGCAATTCTAGATCATAATTATTCACCTATTACTGTGTTATACTGTAAGAAAAGTGGTCTGGTCTTTCTCTCTCACGCTATTTGCAAGCCTGTAATTATTTTGAGAATTTTGTGATGATCGTTTGAGATTATATCCACACAGGCATAATAAATTCTGCATCTTGAGTTTCTAAACTGGGGTCTAAATTAAAACTTGTCTATTTAATTAGCATTTAAAGTCAAGCTAATATTTTAATCAGCTTTTACACAAAACACACACACAAATAAAAATGAACAGAAACTTGAAAAAAAGAATCAAATTGCAGAAAGGGCCAACTCAATAATATCTTCCAGGTTTGTCAAACACTAGAGGGCACTCCTGAGTGAGTTCAAAATGAATGAGCTCCTTTGGAGCTGTTGTGCAAAATTGTAGTTTGTAAATCCTTTGATTATTTTTATAGACAAATCCACTAATTTTCTCAACACAGAACAGCAAACAATGTTTCATTACTGTTTTATGTTGAGCGTCTCTGAACTCTGAACACTTTATAACAGCAGTTGAGTGTTTTCTAGTGTTTGAAGTCCTGTTTTTGGTATAATAGGAGAAATAGGAAGTGTCCAGACTCCCCTTAATCTGTCTCTGTACACACATAGATTAGTGATAGTACAGTTTGTAACGCAGCTTTGTGAGGGACCCATGTGCAGGTTTACTAAGGTAAAAAGGTCATACCAGTGAATCAGTCTGACGGGCCTAGAAGACAATCCAAAAAGGACAAAAAGCAAAGGCAGATTACAAAAAGTCAGACAGAAGCTCAAAATGCCAGTGAGGCAAACAAAACAAACACTCAGTAGTCAGACTCCAAAGTACTGGCAATACTTCACACAGGAAGTAGCCTTCACCCTCCTAGTGCAGGCGCTAAGGTGTCAGTCATGACCTTGTACCCTCAAAACATAATTAGAGCATATTTCATTACAATTGTATTTTTTAAGTTACAGTGACCCCACAAACCTTGTATTGACTCCAAGCTTTTTATTTTATTTTTCTATTTTAATATATTAGGTCATGAAAATGTAAACATTCAAAATGTAAAAATGTCAAAAGTTCATCTGGGAAAGTAAATTTTAAAACTTTTAAAACTAAAGGCACACCTGGACCTTAACACCCTTGTTGTACATTTATACTGTTTGTACCCTGATGAACATAAATGTACCTGTACAGTATCTGTTTTTGACAGTATATACAGGATGCTGTTCTTTGTGTGGATAAGCTGTGGAAAGTAAACACAGTGTCTAACAGAGTGCATCTTATATGAGTGTGATCAAGTATTAATATAAACTGGACAACTGAAAAGTATTTGCAGCTGAAAAACTCATTACTTATGATCTTTTAATGGATGGTGTTTTATGCTTTTGTGTTTGAATGTTGTTTCACTACTTCAATTATTTTTACATCATCATTTTTACAGAATTTCAGTCTTTCAGATGAACAACAGTGTCAGATAATTTCATCACTTACAGATTCTTCTTTTCTTGATTGTGTGATTAAAAAAAAATAATAATATTAAATTTAACACTTTAATAATATCAGCTTTTGTTATAATGTAAACATTACATGTTTGTGGACTCATTCGCTGGCTTGACATTTTGTGAATTGAAAACGGACTGATGTGTGAAACTGTGAGCAGCTCATGGAGGATTTTGTGGGTTTAGTGTGAATTCACTTGTTCCATTAAAAATTATAAACAGAACATCAGACATTCTAGTGGACAAGAACAGCATCGTTTTACACTCTGACCAAATGTTTTTACAACCTCACTCCCCAAAAATCCTGCTTTAACCCCTTTATCTAGAAATGTGGCCAATGGCGGGTCCATTTTCTCGCACAGTCATAATCAAGAGCAGCTCTCCAAGGTGCTGACAGGAGCTGTCAAAGTTCAGCACCTCGTGTTGTGGACAGCCGGTGACCCCATGAACTCAGAGCACCCCAGAAACTGAATAGAAACTATACTGAGTGCCTTAAGTCACAAAACCAGAAAGGTTGCTTTGCATTTGTAACAATAACATGAATTAATTTATTAATTAAACTGTTTATTTATTGTGTAACACTAAGTAACGTAGAGGTTTTTGTGTAGTTAATTGGTCTTAAATCTAGAATCCTTTTTGCTAAAAGTGTATATAATCGTTGTCTTCACTAAAGAACCACTGAAGAACCCTTTATACGTTTGTAGGTTTAGAAATTAAAGGTTTATTGAACAACAGAGTTTCACACTGAACTAAACTTCAGTTCTGTTATGATTTTATTAGAGCTTTAATATTTCAATTTCTTCAGCTGTGAACAATTCAGGATCAGCCAGAGATACATTTTAAATGTATTTTAAAATAGACACAGTATTTGTATGAGATCAATATTAACATATTATTATTATTATTATTATTATTATTATTAAAAGGCTTAATAATAATAATAATAATAATAGTAATAATAGCTGCTCTTCTTTTTTAAACAATAATGTACAACAATATTTGGATTATATCATTTTTCTAGAGTATATTACATATAAAAAACATAGATAAATATTTTTCGAAAAAATTTAAGCATCATAAATCTAATTGCCCTTCAAAGACTGTAATAAAAGTAAAAACAAAGATCTATATTTTACTATGTATTTAGATAAGTATGTTTCTCTGTATTTCTTTAATCTGTTGGAAGATTACCACGAGTTTCAGTATTATTATTATTATTATTATTATTATTATTATTAATTCGAATTCATAAACTTCGCAAGGAGACGACTATGCTGAAAATAACTATTATGTCACGATGCCCAGTCTCTTCCTTATATAATTTCTTTTGATGTGATTAATTAGCCAACTGTTCTAAAGAGCTCGCACAAGCGGTAGATTATGTTTAGACTGATGATGTCATTGTGTGAGAGAGTTAACAGAGAGCACTGAGCATGTAGACTGTTTGTGGATTATAGAGCTCAGACTGCATCACTGTTTATGAGGGATTTAATCTGTACTGAACTAAAACAGTAACAGCTCAACATCAACTACAGAAGAAGTGATAAGTGACTGAATTTGTGAGCGAGCGCGTGCTGGACTCATCTATATCCATCATCACAGACTTGTACTGTCGACTGCTGTTTAAAGAAGCTGTAGAGTTATTATTAAATAGCTCAGTATATGTGTTAACATGCTGATACCAACTCTAATGTATTTTAGTCTCTGACTCAACATTCATGAGCACTCAAAAGTCTGGAATTGTTTTCATATTAACAATTTTTAATTATCATTTGATCTCTAGAAATGACAGGAAAACGTGAAACATCGCAGAATCAACGAGGAATCAAAATCACTGAAGAAACTGAACATAAAAGCTCTACAAAAAGCAGGATATTTCAGAACATATTAAAACATTTACAACTGCACCAATAACTACTCACCTGTTCTGTAATAATGACTATCTTCTTCCTTTTTTCACTCTTATGTTTCAAACAAGATCTAATGTGGAAAGTGCTGCTGTTACCATGGCAGAAACAGTTATTGATGCTTTAGACAGATATATTGAGTCTGAGAATCCAGAAATGGCAGCAGTCAAGAGCAATTCTGATACACTGAGTTGTCTCAATGACTGATCAAGCATCTCCATCACCAGAATCCCCACTGAACCTGAAATATCTGAGAGGTCGTCTTCTTTCTCTGCCACAAATCAATTGCAAAAGGTTTATATCTGATGAGACTGTATGTTCTCAGGCAGGTAAATTAACTAATTTAATGTAAAAAAAACTCTTGGAAATAGGACTGGACCATCACATGCTTGTAGGAGTATGGGAGGCAAATCCAGCCAAAAAAAAAAAAATTAAAATGAAAACAATAAAATGTAAATGCAAACCTCTTTTTGCCATTTCTTTTTCCAAACATCTGCACAAATATCCTGCCAAAATTGAAAATGAAATACCTGCATTTGCAATTTCTTTTTTCACATGAGCACGAGCCATTTGTGACAAAAATAAAAATAAATGTAAAACAGCTGTTTGTCATTTCATTTTAGTCGTTATTCTGGTATTTCATGGTCAAATCTAAAATGAAAAAGCTAATAGAGAAAGGAAAATCCAAGCTTCACTTTGGCTTTTCTTCATGAAATGCAGAATACGTGTCAAAACGCAGATGCAATATAGTAAAGGAAAACTCATTTGTGAACCTGTGTTTAAAGCAAGTTTTTCTTAAACTTAAACTTGTAACTAAGTTTCAAGTAAATCTTAAACCAAAACTTTGCTTGTTTGCAAAAAGCTATTTCAGAGCCACTCGGTTCTACCTGTTGGAAATTGTTTGCCTTCAGTGTTTTGTGCTTATAATAATTTTAATAGACATCAGCGTCACTAATTAATGACATTCTATTAAAAGATTGGTTCACCAAGAGTGACACTGGAGTATTTTCACCTAAAATGAGTTAATGAAGCAGAGTCTTGTTACAAAAATGATAATAGGACGTTAGAGTCTACATTAATCTTTTACTACTTTTACTTTCAAAACTTAAGAACATTTGAAGGCAAATACTTTTGTACTTTTACTCAAGTGGATGTCTAAAAGGAGGACTTCTACTTTTACTGGAGTAATATTTTACCTTGGGTATCTCTACTTTAACTCAAGTACATGATTTTTGTACTTCGTCCACCACTGAGGTTCTGAAGGCCAGTATAGAAACTCAGAAAAGTCAACTGGACTTCAACATGTTTCCACCAATGCAGTGAGCCACTTCACAAAGGCTCTTGCAGATATGGTGATGAAATGTGACAGACAGAATTTTACCATCTCTAGCCAGGAGGGTCTGTCTTGATGTTCCAGCTGCAGCCCAATAAATGACAACTGTGTCTTGAATCCAGACCCTGAGGTTTTGAAGAAGAGAAGTTGTAGGTTCAGCTTTATTGTGGGTAAAAAGCTCCTGTGATCAGCTTTGGCTTGAGAGTATATAAAAACCTTTATATAATAATAGTTTAGTCATGACACATGAACCCTATTAATATTATAAATGACTGGGTTAAACTCTAAGACTGTATGCTACTTTTGAAAATGCTGATTTTTTTCTTGAACGCTGATGTTTAGGGTTGAGAGAGTCCTGGGAGACTCATTGCGGGAGTTATGACGCTGCCCCCTACAGCGCCGATGCCAGCTTCTTCTCATCCTTGTCCGTAGCACCTGTAACAGATCATCTAAGAGACGCATGGATGAACAGAGTCAGACTACACCCGGACAAGGCCACTCATGTTCGACACATTAATGGGAGAACGGGGGAGTCCGCACGCCCTCCGACTTACCTTGTCCATACCTACCTATCCGCGCACCTACCAGCCCATCAGCGAGTGTAGATCCCTGTCACGTCGGACGTCCTCACTGCTCACGGCAGAGAGGTTGGAACTGCACGCACAGTTCCGGTGAACTGGCTCCCCTTTAACCAGTACACCACACCTGCCAACCGCAACGCCATGCCAAGGCGATGCACCAGTTATTACTAGCGCACACCCACTATCCCTCCTTGGGCGCACAAGTGCCCCCAAGGCCGTGCACTGGCCCCTCTGCCAGTGCACCTTGCTCACCTGATCTCGATTTGACGCCCTCGGCCTTCAATGAGCATAATTGGGTCCCCGGCCCATGTGTGCTCCTTATCACGAGCACGTGTTTCGCTGGACAGTAGATGGCCCAAGTCCACACCGGCCGGTGATGGACCTAATTGCTGATCGCGGGGTGGGTACTCACTCTGGGAAAGGGCCCAGGGCACTGACGCTGGAGGCAGGCCACAGAGTGCACCTCCCCACGGGGACTGGCCTCGGTCCAGGCCCGAGGCACTGCCACCAGACACAGCGCCAGGTGGAGCTGTGTCTCCGTGGGTCAAGCTCCGGGAGAGGGCCCAGAACATCGACATAGGAGGCACGACCAGGGCCTGCCTCTCCACCGCCGAGATTGGAGCAAGACCAATCTACAAATTCCAACATATCAGAGGCACATGTATTTGCTACTCCACCGTCCGGACAGCTGTCCGGCTCCGTGACAATTCCTTTAAGTTTCTTATTCCCCTTGCCCCCGCGCCCGCCCTGTCCATCACAGATGGAACTCACGTAACGCGGTAGGCAGTGGAACCGCCAGGTAATGGCCCGCCCCTTACCAAACCCGACGGCTCCTGCCCCTCTTAGCCGCCCTGAGATTCAGGACGTTGCCCGGGTGTTACCACGTGGAGGTGGGGGCCACGATGTGTTTACTACGCTCGAAACGCTAACGCCCAAATCCGGCCTCGAAGAATCGAGTCATAGTTACTCCCGCCGTTTACCCGCGCTTCATTGAATTTCTTCACTTTGACATTCAGAGCACTGGGCAGAAATCACATCGCGTCAACACCCATTTTTTTCTTGAACGCTGATGTTTTCTTTAGTAAATATTTGCTTGTCGAGAAATCAAATAAAGTGTGTCCTGCTGGCCAGGTGTCTGATGATCATCCATCTAACTCCTCCTCCGGAAATCTTCAGGAGTGTAAGTACATGAAACAAAACACACAGCATGCAGGTCATTCTTTCAAAGTGGACACACTCATGACAGTGTTTTTGTGCAAGTGTGTAAAATCACTTTTTAGGGCTCAAATGTAACATAGAGTATAATAAAATAAAGAAGGAAAAGTACTGAAGAAACAAAACAGTTTTATCGGTTGCTGTGGTTCTGATTGATCTTTTTCATCTTTTTCAGCTTCACAGAGAGAATCAATGGTTTTGGTGACACCATTCAAGAAAACCTGCAAGCGTCTGTCCAGGATGTTCTCGGCCATCAGAAAAGCCCTGCCCAACCCCTTCAAATGTATGATTCGACCATCTTAAGCACTCCTCTGCATGTCTGTATGACTTTTTAAAATTTAAATACAAATGTGAAAATGCTAATTCAGCTGTGTATGTACAGTTACACCTCCCTCATGGGAGTGTGCATTATTAAAGACGTAATTCAAATTCAAATGCAAAATAAAATAGACAGGCAAGTGACAAAGAAAAAAACGGTCTGACTGGCATGGTCTAATGGTCTGACTGACATATAAAACACAGAAGAGCACAGAATTATGTGGAAGTGATTCTTGACCAACTATATTATGTTGAAGGGGAGGAGGGGTAGTGATGGGGGCCCAATATGTCAGGTGAATGCACACTAATGCGGCATTCTAGAGGCCTTGTTAGCAGCCTGTATAAGGCTATGTTGGTGAAGGGATGGTAGCAGTGGGGACAAATTAGGCCATGAGACAACCGAGTGTGCCAGGTTTGAGGGTCAAAGGTCATATGGTTGACTTTGTACAACCCCTTCAATTAGGTATAGTAGGCCATACACGGCCCAAGTAATATTTAAGACATATTTAATGAACTGTGGCCCATGGGGGCCCCAAACTGCCATGCAAACAAGGCTGTGAAGTGACCAAGTGTTTCAAGTTTGGGGCTCAAAGGCCACATGATGTGCTTTACAAAACACTTTCTATAAGCCATTAGGTGATACACTTTCAAAGGGGAAGGCCCAAGTAATATTTAAGAGACCTATTACCCAACTATGATGCCTAGAGGCATGCACAATCTGGGCCATAAGGCAACTTAACGTCTCAAGTTTCGGGGTCAAAGGTGACACTATTTGTTTTAAAACACATTTTAAATCAGTTATCAGAAACCTTACACATTGAAAGGGAAAGGCCCAAGTAACTTTTAAGAGGCCTATTAATCAACTGTGGCCCTGTATAACTAGGCCATGATTTGTCCAAGTATGCTAAGATTGGGGGTTAAAGGTCGCATGATTTCAATAAGCCATTGTAGACCATACAATGAAAGGGGGCATCCTAAGCAATATTTAAGAGGTCTTTTAACCAACCATGGTGCCTAGGTGCCCCAAGCTGGGCATGCACAATGTAAGCCATGAGGGGACTAACTTTGCCAGGTTTGGAGGTCAAACGTCACATGATTTGCTGTGAAAGACACTTTCAATTAGCTATCATAGGTCATACAGTTTGAAGGGGGGAAACCAAAGTAACATTTAAGAGGTCTATTAACTTACAGTGGCCCCATGGGCCCCAAACCGAGCACCTGCATAATTAGGCTGCGAGGTGACTGAGAGTGCTGACTTTGGAGGTCAAAGTTCACACAATTGGCTTTTTAAAACAATTTCAATAAGCCACTGTAGGCCATACTCTATAAAAGGGGAAGGCCCACGTAACATTTAATAGGCCTATTATCCAGCCATTGATCCTAGGGACCCCAAGCCAGGCATGTACAATCCAGGCCATGAGGCAACTGAGTGTGCCAAATTTGGAAGTCACACAATTGGCTTTAAAACATAGTTTCAGTTTGCTATACTAGGCCGTATACTTTGAAAAAGAAAGGCACAAATAATATTTAGGAGGTCTATCAAACAATAGAATCTCATGCACACAATAGGCTGTCAGGTGAACGAGCGTGCCAAGTTTTGGGGTCAAACGTTGCACAATTGGCTTTTTAAGACTCTTTCAATAAGCCTTTGTAGGCCATACACTTTGAAAAGTGAAGGCCTTAGTAATATTTAAGAAGCCTACTAACCAAGCTGGGTGCTGGGTGAGTGTGCTAAGTTCTTGTGTCAAAGGTCACACAATTTACTGTAAAAGACACTTTCAATTAGCTATCGTAGGCCATTCACTTTGACTGGGGAAGTAATATTTAAGAGGCCTGTAAAACAACTGTGCCCCTATGGGCTCCTAAC
>NW_023494912.1:145000-217531 GCF_904425465.1 Colossoma macropomum
CAGGTAATAAAGAGATAACAGATCACTCAGTGTGCATATGTCCATTCCATAACGTCTATATAGTAATGTTACTGGTACCACACTGCTGCTGTTACTGTCATCTCCTTTCAAAGTTAAATCCATGATAAGTGGGAGAACTGTCAGATACACAGCCTCTCGCTCATCGCTTTTACCTCAGTTTTTTCTCAGTGTTAGTTTTCTTTGTCAGAGTAGTGAGGAAAATGCATCTGCCAAAAAATCCATTTTAAGACAACAAATTTGAAATTATTTTTTGATCTGCGTACACAAACAGGTTGAATTTCAAGAGGACTTACTATGCTCATTTTCAGTGTTCATAATTTTATTTGCGTGGTCTAATACAGTAGCTTTACAAGCTTCACTGATCCAAAAACACATTATTTTTCTCATACTGTACATTTCTATTCCCCATCTCTCTCTCCTGTGTCTTTAAGCCCTGCCGCCTGAGCCCAGTGTGCTCTGATTGGTCAGCTTGCCCATTCTGTTCTGACTGGTCAACCACCAGAGCATTCAGCCCCAACATGATATTTTCTCATCTTGTAACACAGGAAAAGGGCTGGAATTCCAATGAGGCATTTCATGTGACTGAGTAAAGTGGTATCTGTTTGAGAGAGTTACTATCTCTGGCATGAATTTTGAGCTTTGTAACTTTGCGTTTACATGCACAGAAAGCTACATAACACGCTAAAGAAAAGGGAAAAAACAGAAGAGCATAATAGGTCCCCTTTACAAGTAGAATATAATGTATAGTTTACATACTTATACTTCCCTAAAATTAACTATAGTATTTAGTACACTAAGAAATGTGAAGAGGCTTTAAATCACATGGACCGCCACCATACTGGATGAGGCCAAAAGAGAGCATGTCCCTTTGAAAGAATTACAGAGTCAGAATTTTTCACAGTGGTAGTAATAGGATCCAGACCTTTGAACACTTTAATGCCTTTGCTCTCTCTTACAGAGAATTATTACATGAAATGATTAATTGAATAAGAGCCAAACACTATTAGAGCATGTTTACCACACACTGTATGCTATAAATTGTAGTGCTCTCAGATGTGCAGTACTGGGCATTAAAGTACTGTGTAGAAATAAATATTATTCATAAATATTGATACAGTGATGGTGATGTATTGATATTTTGAACACAGTTGTAATAGCAAATAATGTAATAGCAAATATTATTAATAAATTAATTAATAATGGTTTTCCCCGCTAATATGGTTTGATTTGGTTTAAACTGTCCACAGAACAATATCTTTAAATTTAACAGGTTCTGTTAGCCTCTTGATAAGGCACATGGCAAAACTTTTTTTTCTAAAATGTAATTCACATTGCTCCTCACTGTTACTGATTGGCAGTTAGAAGTAATTCTTTCATTAATAAGTTTCATGAAAAATTCACTTATCATTTAAATTAAGTTCCATTTTTTTGTCTCATCACCTGCTTTAGTCCACTGCTGCTCCAACAACACCCTGAGCAGAAGTCAATAAAACACACACTCTAAGCTTTTCACTCCTGAGGAGTCCACCACTACTCTCCACAACTGAGGAGATTATTAGTTTGTTCATCCCTCAAAAGAGCTCAGTGCTGAGATAACTGGCTCATCATATTGATTTATCAGTCTAGTCAGGCTTTAGCAGGAACTTCAGTGTTTGTGAAGAAGCCGTTAAATGAGGCCCTCTTTAGAGTTCTCTTTAGCAATGTTTGCTGCGTGCCATGCACTGATTTTAAAATAGTTAATAAATAAACATTAACAGTGTTTCTTTTGAAGATTGTATTTTTTTATTAATTGGACAAGTGTTCAACATATTTTCCCTAAAAATGTAAAGTGTAACTGTATTATAAAGACTGTCTTTACAAAAAAATGTAACTTCGAAACCACCAACATTATACAAATCATTGTCATGGGTATGCATTGCAATTTTCTTGAGACAACAATCCCTACAAATTTTCAAAATATTTTTCTCTCTTTAAATAGAAAAAAAAAAAAAAACAGAAACCCACAGCTTTTTATGGTTTACATTCCATTAAAGAAGTTTACATTTTAATTTTAATAAATTGTTGACATTGTTATAGCGATAAAGTTTCTTTACTCTTGTTTCAGGAGTGAGGCTGGTTGGTGGTTCTCGCTGCTCTGGAAGAGTGGAGGTTCTTCATGGAGAGACCTGGTCCACAGTGTGTGATGCTGACTTTGACCAGCAGGATGCAGAGGTTGTGTGTCGAGAGCTGGGCTGTGGGCTTCCTGTGGAGGTACTGGGAGCAGCTGCTTTTGGCAGAGGGGAGGGTCAGATGTGGTCAGAGGAGCTTCAGTGTAGAGGCAACGAATCTCAGATTCACTTCTGTCCAACATCATCTTCACTCAAACACAACTGCTCCCATGACAGTGATGTGGGACTGGTGTGTGCTGGTAAGAGCTGCATATTTTCCTGTTATTCTTGTATTCTTTGATTAATAAGCTGTATTTAAATGTTGACACTAATCTTCTGATAATCTCTTTCTCTGTTTCTCTCTGTTGTACAGTCAGTGTGAGGTTGGTGGATGGTGGCAGTCGCTGTGCTGGGAGAGTAGAGGTTCTTCATAGAGGACAGTGGGGAACAGTGTGTAGTTTTTCCTGGGATATGAGTGATGCTGCAGTGGTGTGTAGAGAGCTGGGCTGTGGAGAGGCTGTAGATGCTCCAGTACTTGCTCATTTTGGAAGCGGCCATGGACCAATCTGGATGAATTATGCAGACTGTAGTGGATCAGAGTCCACACTGAAGAACTGTAAATCACAGGGATGGGGGAAACATAACTGTTATCATTTTATAGATGCTGGAGTCATCTGCTCAGGTAAGCAGCAGTACATCGTCATATGTCATATGTATGATAGTCTGCCCAAATATTTTCATTATCATGACATCACTTGCGATTCATTGAAAGTTTTATGCATAACAGATTTAACTCTTTTATATCACTGCTTTACAAACTGGTATACATGAGGATTCATACAGAAATGTGAAGCCAGTATGAAATGTTAGTCATGAAGTAAGCAAGAAGGCCAATTATAAACAAATGAGCTGATAATATAAGATCTTGACGAGTTTTCAGGCCAAACATCACTAGAACTTGCCTTTGAACTTGAGTCACTTCAGTGAAGATCATGTGGCAAAGCTGAATATATGAAGAAAAGGTGGCACCAACAGTGTGTTTTCTTGTCTGTTGTTTTAAGCTTTCTAAAATGTGTACTGTGAAAAAACAAGAGCTCTAGATTTAGTCTAAATAGCCAGTATGCTTTGACAGTTAGACTATCAGGGTACCATGAGTTTCATTTTCATTCATTTTTCAGTTGGTTAAGTATTCTCTGTTGACTAAAGTGAAAGAGCAAAATTGCTTCCATCTGTCTTCAACGTAACACTGAAACACAGTCAACCAAATGTGAATGCAAAAAGTGAATCACAGAGCTAGTGTTTAGTGCCCATGAAAGTACAATTTTTTTTTTTTTTTAAGTTTTAATTTAACATAGGAATATTTTCCAGGTTTAGTAAAGCCTAGTAAAAGTTGATACACAAGCTAAAAAACCTTATACACTATTATCAGCTTAACCCTTTAAATGGCCAGGGCCAACCAGTGGGCCCAAAGTTTAATTACACACATCTATAATCTAAGAATAGCACAACCAGTTTGAAATGAAATCTCTGTATTAACTGAATTATAAGCCTTAGTATGTAATAAGCCTGGGAATTTAAAGTGTTAAAGCAAGTATCAAAAATGTTTAAATCTATTACCTCGTCATGCTGCGCACACTCTTAATATAATTCTATAATTACACAGGTCACAGAAAGTCCAGAATTACTGATGGTTTCCATCTATGTTCTGGGAGAGTGGAGGTGCTTAATGTGAAGACCTGGTCCACAGTGTGTGATGCTGACTTTGACCAGCAGGATGCAGAGGTTGTGTGTCGAGAGCTGGGCTGTGGGCTTCCTGTGGAGGTGCTGGGAGCAGCTGCTTTTGGCAGAGGGGAGGGTCAGGTGTGGTCAGAGAAGCTTCAATGTAGAGGCAGCGAATCTGAGATTTCCTTCTGTCCAACATCATCTTCACTCAAACACAACTGCACTCATGGCAGTGATGTGGGACTGGTGTGTTCTGGTAAAGTATTATTATTTAAACTTCTCTTTGAAAGGACTGAAAACTTTCAGTAAAACTTGCCATTATTTGTCCCATTATATGAGCAGTGATTTTCTCCTATTCATGTTAATTCCTGTAATGTGACGTTGATTCAGGTCACACAGGGGTTCGGCTGGTGAACAGCTCTGACTCCTGTTCTGGTCGAGTGGAGCTCCAGTACCTCAGTGAGTGGGGCACAGTGTGTGATGCAAGCTGGGATATAAGAGCTGCCAGTGTCCTCTGTGGTCAGCTGAATTGTGGGAGTGCTGTTGCTGTGTTGGGGTCAGACTGGTTTGGGGAGGGAAGTGGCCAGATCTGGGCTGATGTGTTTGATTGTCAGGGGAACGAAACCCACCTGTCAAAATGTCCCATTTCATCATGGAGTCGAACTGCATGCTCTCATAAACAGGATGCTGGAGTCATCTGCAGTGGTGAGCAGCTATTAAACTATTTTATAGGAACTATACTAAATTCTACCATTCAAAAAAGTGAAATTGTTTGACTAAGTCTGTTTCATCCTTTGTCAAAAAATATATATGTTTTTTATTGCATAATTTCTCCTTAGGTTCCTCTCTGGCATTTCATGAGGGGAGAGTGCGGTTGTCTGGAGGGATGGAGTGTGAGGGGGAGGTGGAGGTGTACTTCAGGCAGGACTGGAGGAGAGTTCTGCTGGACTCCTGGAGTGAGTCTGAGGCCTCTGTGGTCTGCAGACAGCTGGGCTGTGGCTCTGTGTTCAGCTTCTCCAGCTCCTCTCCACCCAGTCCTGAACACAGACACATGTGTATGACGGGTTTCAATTGTTCTGGGAGTGAAGCTCATCTGGGAAACTGCAGCAGCGCACAAGCAGTCAACTGCAGCTCCAGAGAACGGCTCTCAATCACCTGCTCTGGTAAACATTACAGCAGTTAAATAATACAAATTTCTAAGAAACTTCCAAAAAACACTCTTCCCAAAATATATTGTAATCTTAGTTGTTTCACAATTAGGCCATTGATTTTCTTCATTATGTAGAGGAGCATTGAGCAATACATTGTTCTCAAACTAAAGCAGCTGTAATTTTAGGGTGAACTGCTGTGTGTATGTGTGTGTGTGTGTGGTGTGTATGTGTGTGTGTGTAGGTAAGTTTAATTCAGCTCACAGCTCCATCAGGCTGGTTGGTTCTGGGGGAGACTGTGCAGGAAGGCTGGAGGTTTTCCACAGCGGCTCATGGGGGACAGTGTGTGATGATTTGTGGGATATTAAGGATGCACAGGTGGTCTGCAGACAGCTGCAGTGTGGAGTGGCTCTCAGTGCTCCGGTACCAGCCCAGTTTGGACCAGGAACTGGACGCATATGGCTGAATGAGGTGGAGTGTGAGGGGAACGAGACGTCCCTGTTGAACTGCAGATTTCAGCAGTGTGGAGAGGATGAATGTGGACACATGGAGGATGTAGGAGTTTTGTGCTCAGGTAAAATGTGCGCAATACAGGGTTATCTTGCCAGCTGTAGCTGACAGATAACCCTGAAGCTGATGATCCTTCAAAGTTACACAACCTTTGAAAATGTTATTAAGATAAATACAGCACATTTTAAACTACTGATATGCAAACTCGGTGACAGTTTGCTCAAATGACATGTATAGTTAAACATGGTAAACTTTAAATGTAGCATATTTTAATACCATGTAATATTAGAATTGACGCTACATAGTACTGTATTCATTTAATATAAAGTCATTCTTCTCCCACCAGAGTTTACAGAGATCAGACTCACTGAGGGCTGTGAGGGGAATCTGGAAGTGTTCTACAATGGAACCTGGGGTAATGTGTGTTCAAACGAAATGTCTGAAGAAACAGCAAGTGTGATTTGTCGAGAGCTGAACTGCGGAAAATCCGGCCGTGTGTCCTGGGGCAGAACAAGAGTGGAATCAGCTCCTAATTGGCTGGATCATGTGAAATGTAGGAAACATGACTCCACTCTGTGGCATTGTCTATCTTCACCCTGGGGACAGAACAACTGTGATAAAAACAATGAAGTGGCTCAATTAACCTGCTCAGGTAGGCAGTTCTTCTCTATGAATTATAGTGTTTTTTTTGTTTTTTTATACACTTTATACTTTTATACACTTTTATACACTTTGTTTTTTCTGATGATTTTGCCCTGGTCAGAGTCCAGATTTAAAACCTATAAAGAATATTTGGTCTCCCTTTAAACACAAACCAACTTGGCAATGTATTGCAACTGTTTGAAGCCATCGATGCTGAGTGGAACAATACTGACTCTTCTTACTGTAAAAGGCTGTCTGCAGGTTTACCCACAAGATTTCAACGTTTAAAAAAATCAAAGAGAAAGTTATGCTATACTAATTAATTCTTGCTAATTTACTGACCAATAATTGGTTGTTAAGACTATTAAAAGCTTAAAGTTTTGCCATTTAGTGCATGGTCCATTTTTTTCTTTGTGTTGGAGTGTGTATTGGAATGAGCAAAACTATTTCACATGGACAGCTCATGATATAAGTAGTCTGCTTTTAGACATAGTGATCTCAGAGTTTGGTTTATTTTTGTTTTTTTCATGTCATGGCAGACCAAAGCCAGCAACACGCTCATCAGACATGCTCTTCATCTCTCTACCAGAAACAGTGCTCAAGTAAGACAATTTATTTCATTAATTTACAGAACAAAGTATTTCTAAAGGACATGCAAAGTAGTTTGATGTTTTGATATGTATTAATGTTCTTTGTGTTCTCTAATTTAATTAAAAAAAGTATTCTTTATATTAAGCTACACTGTTTATGATCAGTTTGTTCTGTTGTGAATGATATAACTGAGATCAACCTTATGGTACCATTATTTTGTAAAATCAGATTTTCAATATATTACATGACATCGTTGAGAATTCAGAGACTTTCTTCAAGTGTGATGTGTGTGATGTAGATCGCCTGCCTCTCAGGCTGAGGGGAGTAAATGGAAGCTGCTCTGGGAGGCTGGAGGTGTACCATAATGCTGAGTGGGGGTCTGTCTGTCATAACCAATGGGACACCATGGATGCTCAGGTGGTCTGCAGGCAGCTGGGCTGTGGGCCGGCGCTGAGTGCTGATGGGAGTGCTGTCTTTGGTGCTGGTGAAGGGCCTATCTGGCTGAACAGAGTGAAGTGTAGAGGGAATGAGATTCACCTGTGGGACTGTCCTCATTCCCTGAAGAACCACACTGACTGCTCCCACAGGCAGCACGCCAGAGTCACTTGCACAGGTCAGAGAAGTCTTCTAGGTTTTGGCGATTCTGACTCCAATCAGATCACGTTTGTCCTCATGTTAATGATCTCTGCGGCTGCAATGAAAAGTGGATTAATAGACTTTTTTCATGTTATCTAGTACTAGTTTGGCATATACAGTGCTTAAATTGTATAATCAGAGCTGCCAGCTAACACCAACTTCACTTTAGCCAGTGTTATTTTAAATTTTGTGCTTTGTTTGTTGTTTATTTTTAATGTTTTGTTCTGTATGTCCAGACATATCAGAACCTTCTACTATTGCACCCAAAAGTACCACCACCACCTCCACCACCACAGGTACTTTCTATGTCTTAAGTATGGTAAATTATTCTAAATAGATTGTTCAGTGATCTATACAGTTTCTATTATGTATTTTTATTTGCAGTTGGTCAGCCAGATAAGGGGACAACCACTCCATCACCAGCTGTTCTGTTCATCTATCCAGTGTCTCTCCTGGTTCTGGGAGCGGTGCTCTTCCTGGCCTTAGTGCTTCTGGTTGTGCTGTTTTACCAGAACAGAGTACTCAGGAGAGGTAGAGAGATTCAGAGATCATCTACAATCCACTTTCTGTACATTCTCTAAACATCATTAGTCCTTCAATCTGTCATCAGTCTTCTCTTCTACTGAACTGGCTCCATGTTTCTCTCCGTCTCCCTCACAGTGCTCTCTAAGAGGAGGCGTAAGACTCTGACTGAGGCAGTCTATGAGGAGATCGACCGCAGAAACATCACTAAAAGAAATGACTCGATTCAAAGAGGTGAGTATTCTACATGAGGATTATTGCATGAAATTAAAGTGTACTAACTTTAGACATAACAGAAGACACCCAGCTACACCTGCTCACTCTCAGTGATTAAAGCTATATTTAATTATCTTAATTGTATTTTGATTCAACAGTTTAGCATAAATATCCAATTCAGAATCTTCAAAAATTTCTTCAGTATAGATTTCTCTGTTTATTATATAAGAGTAAATCAGTTAAGTAAGAGATTGGTGTATATTAGATGAAATGTGCAGTTACAGTAGATCTACATGTAGTGTAGTGTGTTAATTCTGCTGATAAGCATCTATAAGGCAGCTGAAGTTAAACTAAGTAATTCCTGTAAAACTTCCATTTTTGGACATACAAAGAAACCACACAGCTGCAGGTGTGTATGTGAGAGAGAGAGGGAGGGTGAGAGTGAGGCAGAGAAGGGGGAGAGGAAGAGAGGATGAAAGAAAGAGCGGAAGAGAGAGAGGGAGGGAGAGAGAGAGACAGAGAGGGGGGAAGTAGAGAGAGAGGAAGAGGCAAAGGGAGAGCATTGAGAGGGAGTAGCATTGAGTGTCTGTGTGTGCATGTGTGTGTGTGCGTGAATGTGCCTGTGCATGTGTGTGTGTGTGTGCGTGTGTGTGTGTGTGTGTGTGTGCACATGTGTGTTTTGTTGGGAGATGCAGAGACTGAGTTACTGAGTGAGGAATCCAGTCAATTCATGACTGAGTGAATATATGTCTGAATGAGTGACCAATAGAGACAGTGATGAATTAAGTAAGTGGCAGAGTGACTGAGAGAGAGATTGTGTAACTTAGTGAATGAGTGAGTCCACAAGTTAGTGATCATGTTGGAGTGACAGAATTTGTGACAATGACTGAGTGAGTATTGAGTGTGGTATCTGAGAGCGCCCTCTACTGCCTGCACTTATATTATTTCCTGTAATCAACCCAGTTCACAATGATTCACAGCACTCAGAGGATTGTGGGTGGTTCTGCATTCTGAATGTGTTTGATGGCTGTTCTGCTGTCCTCTAACAGGACGTATCCTCTCTGAAGAACAGCATTCAGGATATGAGGATGTGGATGAGGAGCTTCTCTCAGGTAAAAGGACCAGAACATCTGTGTGTGTTTGGCTCCATTCCACTGAGAAATACTATAATCACCGTTTAGAAATTGTATAATTCATTATAAAGTTGTTTTAGGCACAGTTATGCTAAAAATGTTTACAGTAATTTCAGTTTTTGTAGTGCTGGCATAATAAAATAATACACTTTAAAATCAGCATATTATTGGTGCAAAAATAGCTTGAAGGAGGACTCACCATTTTATTATTAAATTAATAATATTAATTTCTTCACATATCAGATGTTGAAAGTGAGGCATTTTACCATTTCATGAAAAATATGAACTCATTTAGAACTTGATGACAGCAACGCATCTCAGAAAAGTTGGGACAGGGCCCTGTCTACCATTGTGTAGCATCCACATCCATCTTCTTTTTCTGTAAACGTCTGAGAAGTGAGGAAACCAATTGCTGGAGTTTTGGGAGAGGAATGTTGTCCCATTCTTGTCTGATGTGGGATTCTAGCTGCTTAACAGTCCTGGGTCTTCTTTGCCCAAGTTTTCATTTAATGATGTGCCAAATGTTTTCTATTGGTGAAAGGTCTAGACTGCAGGCAGGCCAATTCAGCACCCCAACTCTTCTTCTGCAAAGCCATGCTGTTGTGATGGATGCAGTATGTGGTTTAGCATTGTCTTGCTGAAATATGCAAGGGCTTCCCTGAAAGAGACGTTGTCTGGATGGGAGCATATGTTGTTCTAAAACCTCTATATACTATTCAGCTTTGATAGTGCCTTTCCAGATGTGTAAGCTGCCCATGCCATAGGTACTAATGCAGCCTCATACCATCAGAGATGCAAGATTTTTAAACTGTGCACTGATAGCAAGCTGGATGGTCCCTTTCCTCTTGAGTCCACAGGATTCATCTGACCACAGAACAGTTTTCCATTTTGCCTCCGTCCATTTCAAATGAGCTTTGGCCCAGAGAAGACGGCGGTGTTTCTGGATTGTGTTGACATATGGCTTCTTCTTTGCATGATACAGATTTAACTTGCATTTGTGGATTGCACAGCGAACTGTGTTCACAGACAGTGATTTCTGGAAGTGTTCCTGAGCCCATGCAGTGATTTCCAGTACAGAATCATACCTGTTTTCAGTGCAGTGCTGCCTGAGGGCTCAAAGATCACAAGCATCCAGTAATGACCGCTGACCTTGTCCCTTGTGTACAGGGATTTCTCCAGATTCTCTGAATTTGTTTATTATAATGTGTACTGAAGATGGTGGGATATCCAAAGTCTTCGCAATTTTACGTTGAGAAACATTTTTCTGAAATTATTCCACAATTTTTAGTTTTTGCAGATTGGTGAACTTCTGCCTATCTTTGCTTCTGAGAGACTCTAGCTCTCTAAAATGCTCTTTTTATATTCAGTCATGTGAGTTAGATATTGCTCCTCTAGCTGTTTTTTATTAGTACGACTTACTTTCCCAGCATTTTGTTGCCCCGTCCCAACTTTTTTGAGATGTGTTGCTGCTATCAAGTTCTAAATGAGTTAATATTTTTCATGAAATGGTAAAATGTCTCACTTGCAACATCTGATATGTGTTCTATGTTCTATTGTGAATAAAATATGGGGCTATGAGATTCACAAATCATTGCATTCTGTTTTTATTTACATTTATTTACATTTTACACAGCGTCCCAACTTGAAATGAAAACGTGTACTATGCCAAAATCTAAAAAAAAGTAGAAGTCAGAGAGATAAAGTTACTGGCAGAATGCTGAATATCACATCTGTATTTATTAGCTTCTACATCAGTAGTACATCAGTGGATTTCTTTGTTGCTGTGGGTGTGTCCAGATGTATGATGTATTTACATAATGAATGCTGGGTGTTGTAGTGATGAATGAAAATACAAAAAAGATGCAAAGTTGTGAAATCTGTCAAACTAATGAGGCTGAGAAATGCAGTGCTGCTGTACAGAATATTACAAAATATGACAAATAACATTAACACTAAAATTATATCATAGTTTTAGGCCGGAATGCCAATTAAAATATTTTAATTAAAATGATATGAATAAAGTGTTAACCTAATTAGATAACACACAAAGTTTTCTTTCAGAGGAATAATTTGCAAAAGTAATACATCACAATATATCACAATAATTATCATATTACCAATCTTAAAACATATCAGTACAATCATATTGTGGCTGAAATAACCTGATAATGTCGTATTGTGGGGTCTGTACTGATTCCCATCCCAACTTTCTGGTATTTCCTCCTTTTTGCTGTTACAATTTTAATTTTTTTAAATGCGTGAGATTAATTTGTTTCTCTGATTAAAGATTTGATTCATCTGTAGATTAGTCTTTGGCAGAAAATGGTTCCTGCAACTTTATGGAGAAACACTGTAGCTCTACTGAGATATACTGTGATTAACTGAGATTTAATGAGATTTAATGACATTTAGGGTTCTGAAGTCTGCACTGATATTATTTTCTGTAACCAACCCAGTTCACAATTATCCACAGCACTCAGAGGATTGTGGGTGGTTCTGCATTCTGAACATGTTTGATGTCTGTTCTGCTCTCCTCTAACAGGAAGTATTCTCTCTGAAGAACAGCATTCAGGATATGAGGATGTGGATGTACTAAATTAAAATCTTACTTTAAACCACAGTAACAAGATTCAAAAACAATTAAAGTCTGCTGCTGCTGCTGCTGGGCAGTTTGCACTGGTGTCACACATAACTACTGTCAATCACTGTGCAGCCTGAAACACCTGCACAGTCCTGATCAGTTTGTAAAAGATCATCACATATCTTAGGATCAGTGAGATACTTGCTACCAAGTTCCCAGCCTCTCTGAAAGAGTATGTTTTTGAAATGTAATTGGAAGTAATAAAATTTAACCTTTTTCCAGAAAAGTCTCTGACTGGAGTAAAAGCAGATTATTATGATGATGTCACCACCAGTGGCCTGAGAAGTGAGTTCCTTTATTAATTAATCATCTGATTTTATTTTCACATTAAACCACAATGTAAAAATATGATTGCACTGTTTGTAAAGTCAGTCTGCTTTTATTTGATTTAGGTGAATCAGCAAAAGAGGACACAGCAGAGGACTATGATGATGTCATCACTGCTGGACAGATCTCTGAGAGTGTAGCAGGTATGTTTCTGTTTTGAGCTTAGTAGAAATTGTGTAACGATTTTAATTCTACAAGAATAAAATAATCTAGCAGATGTAGCCTAGATCTAGTCTACAACACACTGTGACAGTCAGAACAGATTTTATAGAAAAAGTATGTTTTATTTATTAAAGTACTTTTTGTACATTTGCATTTGAAATGAAAACAAATCATCAATCATTTAATAGTTGATAGTGTTAAGTGCTAATTTTAGCAACATGGGTTGTATTGGAGCTATATTATTTTATAGTTCATTGATTATGCTCGATAACCTGTGTACTAAATAAACTGTGTAAAATATAATTTTATATCCTTTAAATGTCTCTGTTTTTTGGTGCAGAGGACGCAGCAGAGAATTATGATGATGTCATCACTGCTGATCAGAGCTCAGCTGTTCTAACAGGTTTGACTTGTAATGTAACAATACTGTAATCTCAAACATGAACACAGTCACTGATGATACTGATGCTGATTTAATGACATTTATCTCTACATTTTGACAGAAGACATGACAGATAACTATGATGATGCTGTTACCACTGGACCAAACTCCAACATTATGACAGGTACGTTTTTTTCTTAATTTAGCAAATTATATTTTATAGCAAAAAATAAAGAATGACACATAATTTTAAACCAAAGCTTCAACACAGTACAAACCAGATTTGTCTACTTATTGTTATAATTTTTCTCAGGTTTGTGTAGTGGACACACCAGAGAACTATGATGATGTTATCACTGCTGGACAGGATGTAGGAGGGGTAAAAGGTGAGTGGCTGAAGTTGTGTATGCCGCTACATAATAGATGAATGAAGAGGGTGGAGTAAGTGAATTAAATTAAACTGAAAACATGTTTACATTATCTATGGCACATGAGGGAAACAGCAGTGTCCTCATTATTGTGATGTGGAGTAGAAGCTGCTGTTTTATTTACTTGTCAGTGACTAAGAAGTGTGCACTTCCTGTAAGTCTGAAAATGACTAGTGCACCAGTGCCATCCAGTCAGGACTAGAAATAATCTGTTCTTACATGTTTAAGGGGGCTTCACAATGTGTGTGTCTCGCTGCTGTAGTTTTCAAAGGCTATGTTTGTCTGCTCTTCTCCCTCTTGCTAAGCAACAAATAGCAAATAGTGATAGCTATCTGTCCAGCTAACTATCCAAACTATTTGCTTGTTTATTATAGATAACATACTTAAACAATAAAAACTTACTCTAAATCCCCAGAGTTGCAATCTAACCAGCTATCATTTAAATATGTACAAGCAAAAATCTGCTTTTAGCAAAAATCTTAACTAAAAAATGCAGTGTCACGATTTAGATCTGTGAAGGACTTCAGTCACTAATCCCTCCTCAAGTACAACTGTCACTGAAGGTCTCCCTTACCTTTAATTTGATAGGTCAGCAAAAAAAAAATCTCATGATGTAGGGTACTTGACCACTTCACATTTTTCAGCTCAGGGTGCCTGCAGCTCTCCACACTGAACACGAACAGTGTGAACCACAGTAAATGTGTTCTAAGAATGAAAGCACAATGTTTTAAGAGCTTCATAGACCCACTGAGAGGAATCACAATGACTTACTCAGTATTCACTGACAGCACTGAACAATCTAATCTGATCATGACCTGCTTTGCTAAACAGGGAGCTACTTTTTGAACATCGTAAGAATACATTTACATTTACAAAGATATATAATTTTATTTGAAAATTTTAAACAGATTTATTTTACAGATTATGATGATGTGGAGGAGGAGCCTCAGACAGAGATGAATCATGTGACGGAGAGACCACAGCCAGTGTCTCTCCTCAGGAAATTACATTCAAACCTCTTCAAACACAAGAAATGACTTTATTTTTATTTTTATTTATGGAGAATAAAGAGTGTTCATTATAGCTTTATACATTTCAAACAGGATAAAGTTTATATAAACAAATATTATCACATTTTCAACACTTTCTTTGAGTGCTACCAGACTTAGTCATCCAGAAACATTTACTGAAATCTCATTTCCATCAAATGTACATGATCTTACTCTGTTATTTTTATCTCCATAAAACATTTTTACATTGTGTTTTTTTAAACATTTTTCATTTTTTTTAAGATCTTAAATTACAGGGCTGTTCATTTTCACTATATATATTTTTGAGGGTGATGTACCACAAAATTAACAAACAAAAAGAAAACTTTCAGCGTTCATCTGTAAGAAACAGTGAGGAAGGGGCTGCTGTCACTGTCATAAATTTTAAATTATAACCAACACAGGTATAATACTGATGGCATATTGTATAAAAGTATCTGAGTGATAATTTTGTGCTCCTCTCTTCTCTCTGTGTGCTGATCATTATACACAGTGAATTAAGGTTGACACAGAATTCTCAACCTGTTTATTTTAAACTTTTGTTTTTGACGTTTTATTCTGTTATTTTCCTTTTTCTTGTTTTCTATTTTAATCATTATACATGTTTTTGAATAAATCATTTTGCATACATAAATGTGGCACTGATGACTCCTTTTTATTACAAAATCATTTTTACTTCACCTTATGGAGGGGTTGATGGAGCTGGTTAGGCTCTTATGTGCTATGCAGAGATCATAGTAGCTGGGCTAGTGGACACACTAACATAGCCCTCAAAGCACGTTGGTCACACTGAAATGGACCACCCCCATGAGCCTTTCAACAAAGTCCTCTCCCAGAGGCTCCCTGAGAATAGTAAACCTGCCAAACCATCATCTGCATCAGCTCACTGTAGTTCTGCTGCTCTTCCTGGAAAAATTTATCTCACTGCTCATTACTTCTACATGACTCTCTAAAACACATATGAATCTGTACCAACTGGAACAGATGAGGGAAACTCAATGGTCCTTTTAATAATTTATTTAGAAAAGAATAGCCAATCACAGTAAATACCACTGAATGACATGCCCTCTATTTGACCAAGATAAAACGAATTATGCTGATATTAGCATGATTAGATACAGGTTTGCAGAGCCTCCCACACTCGCACTGCGCTGCTCACATTTACAGTTAAAGTCATGCAGTCAGCTGATGCAGAGAGCATATCTATGCGAAAATTACATACATGGATAATCTAGATAGAATAAATGTATAATTTAAATGCACTGTGCAAATCTCATATTGTTCTGTCAGAGAAATGAGTAACACAAGTAAAATTCTCAGTAAGTCAGTAACAGTAATGTTATTAAAGGAATTTAAACTGTAATGTATTACTGTACTTTATTACAGGAAGAAATAACTTCCATTATTGTTAAGCCCTGTTTCCAAAAAGGTTGGCACACTGTGCAGAATGTAAATAAATACAGAATGCAATGTTGTGCAAACTATATAAACCCTATATCTATTTGAAAATAGTACAGACAACATATCTAATGTTGAAACTGAGAATTCTTTTTGAAATATTTGCCCATTTTGAATTTGATGCCAGCAACACATTAACACACTTAAAAATGTGTGTAATGCTAAAAAAACCTGGTGGAATATCTTGCTAATAAATAGGTTGTTTGGCAACAGGTCAGTAACATGACTGGATATAAAAAAAGCATCTCAGAGAGGCTGAGTCTTTCAGAAGTAAAGATGAGGAGGGATTCACCACTCTGTGAAAGACTGCACAGATAAATAGTGCAACAATTGAAGAGTGATGTTTCTCAATGTACAATTCCAAAGAACTCATCATCTACAGTATCATTAAAAGATTCAGAGAATCTGGAGAAATCTCTGTATGCAAGGGACAATGCTGAACACCAGTACTTGCTGGCTGTGATCTCCGGGCCCTCAGGCAGCACTGAATTAAAAACAGACATGATTCTCTAGTGGAAATCACTGCATGGGCTCAGAAAGACTTCTGAAAACCACTGTCTGTGAACGCAATACAAATGCCTATATTTCTGAGGTTAATAACTGTCCTGGAGACAACAACAGAACTTGTTTTACCCAGCAATTTCACACTTCCTTTTCTTGTGAAAAGGGCTTAGTAACATTGGGAGGGGGTAACCTACACTTGATAAATTAAAGTGATGGGATGGGCCTGTGACCTTTAATAATGCCCCCTTGTGGACACATGTATCATACAACACGTGTTTGCAGCACTACCAATGTCATAGAAAAGGATTCTGGATCTGCAGCACTGAACATTCTGAGGATAAAGATTTATCCAGTTTAAAAATCTGAACTGGTTAAAGTAACTCTAAAGTAAAAGGTAAAAGTGGCCAGAATCAGATTTTTTCACCAAACCAGGCTGTTATATATTTTAAATGTGACCTATATGCAACAGTAGTCTGAACAGATCACGCTCCTAATCTGACCCACATGCGTAAAAGAACAATGCTTCATGTGGCACGCTCATCCAGAGGTAACCATTCAAAATGGAATCAGCAGTCCCAGCCCCTCCCAGAGCTTTTCATCTCCGCCAGCATCACAGAAGTTCGAGCTTGCTGTAAAAAGGGCAAGTTATTCAGCCACTGCCACTTCCTTGGATCTTGTGCTTGTTTTCTTTAAAGTTTAAACTTTACTTTCAGACTTTTAACTGTTCTTTGACGCTGCAGCCTCGGTCTCCTTTGGCAGTGTTAGCCATTTCTTATTAAATCTCCTCTAACACAGAGCAGTTTGGATAAGTGTCTTCTTAATTTGTTTGTACAGAAACATCACCCCAAATGTTTATGAGGTCTCAGCAGCATGAAATTATGCTGAATGTCGAGTTGGATTGATGTAAAAGTCACATGAGTTCTGATCTCTGATCTCTCAGATCTGATCTCTCACCGTTTATAGGCTTTTACCTTCTGTTCGGCACTGCTGCCATGGTAACACTGAATGATGTGGAATCAACACAGAGGAAAAAGCAAATGAATTCCGATCTGAGCGTCTCATTAAGGTGGCATGCAACAAATTGGATACGTCTCCATTCTAAGACGATGTATGAAAGTGGCTTGGGTTGGATTTGAAAAGATCAGATTTGCATATCCACACAGCCCTGAAAATGTCAGATCTGAGTCACATTAGGGCAAAATATAAGATTTGTGCCACTTCAACCTGGTAATGTGAACGCAGCCTTATTGCTGCATATCAGATATCACTGGATTTCAGTACCACATATGAAAGTGCCTCAAATTGAAAATGTCAGATTCAATGGCTGTGTTCACATTACCAGAAGTGGCACAAATGTGTTTTTTTGCCCAGATTACACCTATGTGTTACACATGAAGTAAAAGATCAGATTTGGGCCACTTTTACCTACTGTGTGAACAAAGCCTAATAAAAACACTGTCATATTTGTAATGTCTTGCAGTGCCATTATCCCAACATGAGCTGAATTTTTCTTTCTAGGCTGGTTGAACATGACGCTAGAAGAGAAACATCTGTGAGTCTATCACAGCACAATGTATCTAAACAGCTTAGTGTTCTGTGTGGGGGAAGTTAAGGCATCAACTATTTGATCAGGTGATGTTTATCTGGCAGATAAGCCCTTCAAGAAAACTTACATTTCATAACCTCTCACCCACAGACAGCTGTTGGATAATAGATAATGGATAATAGCTGTTAGATAGATAGATAGATAGATAGATAGATAGATAGATGGATGGATGGATGGATGGATGGATGGATGGATGGATGGATGGACGGACAGATAGACAGACAGACAGACAGACAGACAGATATGTTATTGATCCCGAAGGAAATGTAGTAGCCAGTAGCAGTCACACAACACAGGAGTTATAATAATAAGGGTGATACAATATAAAAAGAAGAATACATACAAGAAACTGCAGGCATATGTATAACTAGAAATATACAAAAATATGCAAGAAGATATATCCTGAGTAAAAAAAAAAATAAAGAATGCACAAGGAGGCACAGGTAACAGCATATAATGACAATACTGAATAAATATGTGTATATATTGGTACTGAAATAAATTGTCTAGGTGTGAGTGTCCAGATGTGCAACATGTGCAATACGGTGTGCAGAAGTGCATTATGTACAGTAAGGTGTCCATATGTGCAGATAGATAAAATGAAACTGTAATTTAGCATGAGAGATTCAGTTCTCATCTATCCTCTTCCCTCTTCTCTCTTCTCCGCTGGCCCCACTGGGAAGAGTTAAAGAGCCTAATGGCTCTAGGGACAAACAATCTCTTGAGTCTGTTGGTTGAACAGCTCTGTGACGGCAACCTGCCACTAAACATGCTCCTCTTGTCCATGATGGTGCGCTGCGGGTGGCCACCATGATTCATAATGGAGAGCAGTTTGTGCAGTGTCCTTCTCTTGGCCACCTTAACCACAGCGTCCAGTTCCACACCGACCACTGACCCCACACGCCTGACCAGCTTGTCCAGTCACATCTCATCTGTTTTTCATGCTTCTTCCCCAGCACACCACAGCATATAAAAGACAGCTGGCAACCATGGTCTGATAGAACATCTGCAGGAGCTTTCTACAGATGTTAAAGGACCCCAGCCTCCTCAGGAAATAGAGCTGGCTTTGCCCCTTCCTGTACAGGATGTCTGTGTTGACTGACCAGTCCAACCTATCATCCAGTTGCAGTCTGAGATACCTGTAGGTCTTAACCCTCTCCACTTCAACCCCCTCAATAGAGTTTGGCTGTGTGAGTGGCCTAGTCCTGCGAATAGTAGTAGTAATAATAATAATAATAATAATAATAATAATAATTGTTATATTTATTCATTTTTGTCTAAACTCTCCTCACTGATTCAATTAATAACTAATTTATAAATCTTTTTTGTTGTTTTTATTAGTCATTGGCTGTTTGATCTCTCTCTCTCTCTCTCTCTGTTTCTCTCTCTCTCTCTCTCTCTCTCTCTCTCTCTCTCTCTGTTTCTCTCTCTCTTTCTCTGTTTCTCTCTCTCTCTCTCTCTCTCTCTCTCTCTGTCTTTTGTTGTCCAGTCAGTGTGAGGTTGGTGGATGGAGGCAGTCGCTGTCCTGGCAGAGTAGCAGTATGTGGTGATTATTGGGATATGAGACATGCAGTGGTGTGAAGAGGCTGTAGCTTCCCCAAAATATGGTTATTTAGGACCAGGATCAGGACAAATTTGGATGATGTTGATTGTGGTGGATTAGAGTATACTTTGAAAGTCTACATCAGGAGGATGAAGTGAACATGATTGTAAAGATATTCAGGATGCTGGAGTCATCCGCTCCCCCAAAATCTTAGTTACCATGAGATATGCTTTATAAATCAGGAAGATGCAGTAAGATCAGTGTGTATGGTGTTCTGTTTGTGCACATTTGTTAATTTATCAACACGTATTAAGACAATTTCCTGTTAAAAATAATGTATTAAATGTAATAAATTGTGAATTTCTTTACTCCCTGTATCAAAGCCTCATTCAACAAACTTCAAGAGACAGACTGACTCACAAACTCAATGCTCTCCACCTCTGATGATGCTAAAACCCCCAGCAGGTGAAACTCTCAGGTCAGCTGAGGCTGCCTTTGGTCAACAGCACAGAGCTAAAGGAGCTGCAGGACCCTGGACAGCTTTCAAAACAGAGCTGGTGAAGCACTTCAGGGAGACAGTCCTGAACTCAATCAAGCCACTGAACTTGACACAGTCCAGAGAGGCCAAACAATAACCTCATCCATACCTTACCAGCTGTACCACACACGTTCACAAACTTGACCAGCTCTACCACACACACCCTCATCCACATCTAACCAGCTGTACCACACACTTTCACAAACATAACCAGCTCTACCACAAACACCCTTATCCACATCTTACCAGCTGTATCACACGCCATCATCCAAACCTAACCAGCACTCACACACACACAAACAGACACACAAACACACACCTACCCAGTTCTACCACACACACCCTTACCCACATCTAACAGCTGTACCACACACAACCTCCTCCACACCTAACCAGGTCAAGAATACACTCTCACACGTCTAATCAGTGCTACCACACACATCCTCACAGACATGTAAACAATACTACCACACACATCTGTAAATAGCCTACAATTAAATAAGCATAGGCATACAACTGAACCTTTGCATGTGTGCAGATCTTTAGCAGAAGAGGTTTGCCTGAGCAACTCACGTCTTCAATAAACATAGAACCGTTACATCAATAATAAAACATATATACACAAACCTCACACCTATTCAGAGAATGTTCTTGGCGTTTCAGCTGTGATTCACACGTGTTAATGTGGATTCTGATGTGATAAGGCAGAGCATTATTTCCTGGAATTCACAGAACTGGAACAGTCTTTGACTTAGATCAGTTTCTGCTGGAATTAAATGCCAAAAGTAAACTGAAAGACAAAACTGTGCTGATGTAACATATGAAACATTGATGTATTTTGGTCAGTAATGAGAAAATGATGGGTTGAGTCGCATGAACTAAATTAGATGAAATCACTTTTATACATGAGTCTGATGATGAGAAAGCTAGCCAGACAACACAGCATAATGTAACATAAAAACAAATTGCATATCATGATAAATAATGACAGCTGACTAATTTCTGATAGTTTATCTTACCATCTCAACGCTGCCTTCATAATGTATCTCACAAAGCAGCACTGCTGAAGGGACCCAGCGCACATTCACTCACCAGTCTGCTCAGCAAATTACCCTATTACATTTTTACATGCAGCATCATCAGACTCTTATAACAGGTTTGCATCTACCCTGTTCGCAGATTTTCACCATAAATCATAATTGATGCTTTATTGATGATGGTTGACTGTCTCACTTTGATTAATTACAATGCTGAGTATTAAACTGTTTGAATTTCAGTCTCACTAAACAGTCCAGGGCAGGAGACAGAACAGACAAAGGGGCAGGAGACAGAACAGACACAAATGCCAAGTATCAGGGTTGACACAGAGGCAAAAGACAGGATGGACACTGGGGCAGGAGACAGGGTAGACATAGGCTCAGGAGAGAGGACAGACACAAGCAGAGAAAACAGGACATTTATTACATTTGGCAGATGATCTTATGCAGAGATACTTACAGTTTGATCATTTTACACAGGCAGGCAAACATAGTGTTAGGAGGATACTATGCCAACCAGACAGACAAACAGTACAGAAAAAGATCAGGAGACAGGACACATACAGGGTCAGGAGACCTGTCTGATAGTGCTGGAGTGCTGATCTTGGCCTTAGGGGGCTTGTTGGCAAACTCTGAGATGACCACAGGTGTACTGAGAGGCACAGGACTAGGCATGGGCTAAACAAAGTATGAGGCTGCAAGGGGAGCAGTGATGTCATTGACCACTGGTAGGAAAGAGAGGTTGTTAATTGTGTGGCCTTCTCACTTGCAGTAAAAGTGGGGGCTTGGCTATAGGATGCCAACCCTTTATACCATGGAATCCATACTAGAGACTGAAACAAGAAAACAAAACAAAATATGACTTATTATGCATTAATGCAGATTTTTCACTGGGTTAAGTAAATAGTATTTACTGCGCAAACTCTGGAACATCATGCACAAGCAGAGTGTGAGGAGCTTGGGGTCATGACCCTGCTTTAAATGCTGACCCCTACAGATGGAGGCAGTTGTCAGTAAGAGTTTGAGGCTTGTCCTCCTCTGGTGTGGACAGGTTGGTGATGTGGGAGCAGAATCAGCACCACAGGCAGAAGCAGCTTGCATGGATCTGTGAGTCTGACAGGTTGAGAATTGTGGTTGTGATTACAGAGTGTGAACTGATCCACTGTGGTTGGAGGACGTCCACCTCACACCCTGATGACCGAGAGAGGACCAGTAGAAGTGACAGTACTTTAAATGTCAGTACTTCACTTACAGGAGCTTCCACTGTGAATGACACACAGCTGAAGGAAATGAGTTTCTGTTTTTTGTGAGTCATTCTGGAGGCCACAATTGTGATTATTATAATTGGTCAGTTACTCTGTTGACATAATCTGGGAGGAGATTTTGCAGATAAATTATCATACTGGCCATCTTAGAACACACAGTGCTAACTGAGAAGATATTTTAAATACAGTTTTCAGTGAAACATTATAAACCTAGAGGGTTTGTACCATCCTTCCATGCCATGAAAGAGAATCAATCATTAACTGTATGTCATTATGGTTTTTAGTATGTAAACTCTTTACAATTTATTGGCGTCTCCTTATTTTTTTTCTTCTGCATTAATTAATTCAGCAAGTTATAGTTATAGTTCTAGATTAACTGAAGTTTAATTCAGCAATGTTTTTTTGACAAGTTATAGTGGAAAATTTGATGATGATGATGATGATGATGATCATTATTGTTATTATTGTATTATGATTATTATTAATTATTGTTGTTGTTCTCTTATAATAATAATAATAATAATAATAATAATAATAATAATAAATATGTGTTTTGCATCACAATATATATATATATATATATATATATATATATATATATTGTATATATATATTGTATATTTACACATATATATATATATATATATATATATATATATACATATATATACATATACATATATATATATATATATATATATATATATATATATATATATATATATCATTGCAGTGATAAAAGCATAATGTCTGGAAAAACTAAACATTGTGTTCTGTTTATTTAATCTGACTTTATTTTGTATTTATACCTCTTATATATTGCGTTCTGGATGTGACTAAATATTTGAAAATAAAACCACTTTACACTCATTATTCACTCACTATTCATGCATTATTCACTCATTAATCACTCACTATTCACACATCATTCACTCATTATTCACTTACTATTCACTCATTATTCACTCACTATTCACTTATTATTCACTCATTATTCACTCACTATTCACTCTTTATTCACTCATTATTCACTCATTTTTCACTCAATATTCACTTATTATTCACTCATTATTCACTTATTATTCACTCATTATTCACTTATTATTCACTCATTATTCACTCGTTATTCACTCACTATTCACTCATTTTTCACTCACTATTCACTTATTATTCACTCATTATTTACTCACTATTCACTCTTTATTGACTTTTCACTTATTATATGCTCACTATTCACTTATTATTCACTTATTATTCGCTCATTATTCACTCACTATTCACATATTATTCACTCATTTTTCACTCACTATTCACTTATTATTCACTCACTATTCACTCACTATTCACTCTTTATTCATTTATTATTCGCTCATTATTCACTTATTATTCACTCACTATTCACTTATTATTCACTTATTATTCACTCATTATTCACTCATTATTCACTCATTATTCACTCGCTATTCACTTATTATTCACTCATTATTCAATCATTATTCATTTATTATTCACTCATTATTCACTCATTATTCACTTACTATTCACTTATTATTCAGTCATTTTTCACTGACTATTCATTTATTATTCACTCACTATTCACTTATTGTTCACTCATCATTCACTCATTATTCACTCACTATTCACTCACTATTCACTCTTTATTCACTTATTATTCACTTACTATTCACTCATTATTCACTCATTGTTCACTCACTATTCATTCACTGTTATTTTTCACTCACTATTCACTCATTAGTCACTCACTATTCACTTATTGTTCACTCATTATTCACTCACTCATTCAATTCTCTACTGTCAATTCGGATCATTTATTTATTGGCTTTTTAATTAGTTGACTGTATTTTTCTTTTATTATTTCTGTGTTTCTTTATTCTAATTTTGTGTATGTGTGTGTGTGTGTGTGTGAGTGTGTGTGTGAGCTGGTTATCAGTGTGTGGATCAGCTCTCTGCAGGTGCAGCATTAATGCTGTATTACACTGGAGTGTTTCCTCTCTCTGAAGTCAGTCTCCTGTATGTTGGTGTGTTTCTCACCACACTGCTGCGAGTGTCTCTCCTCACACACACACCTCTAGAGACGGAGGTGGAGTTCTGTTCATCAGCGCTGACGCTCTTTTGATAAATATGGAGAAAGAAAAAAATGCCTCCTCTGATTTGTCACTGAAAATGTTTGATGATTTCCTCTCCTCTTTCTAATAAGGTCATAGTGAGTGTGATTGGCGGCTGTGGGGAGCTCTCTCTCTCTCTCTCTCTCTCTCTCTCTCTCTCTCTCTCTCTCTCTTTCTCTCTCTCTCAGTTTTTTCAGTCTGTCTGGGGGAGTGGAGGTGAAGCTTGTTCTGCTGCTGAATTGAACGGACTGTGTGCAGGTCAGAGGGAGATGGACAGCTGTGTGGCTCTCATTCTTCTGTCTTCCACAATCACACTCACCACAGCTGGTAAGTTCTCACTCTGTCAGTTTAATATATACATTTAGATTAATTTACAAATCTGAACTTTTCAGCATGTTACATTGTTAAGTGTGATGTTACAGTGTGTGTTATAATCATTGTTGTTTACCTTTTTGTGACTAAGAATTCACACTTTTTGATTTACTAAAGACCTGCTTTTGAAAAAAAAGAAAAGAGCGAGTGTGAAGAACCTTTTAAGAGTTCAAAGAACTTTCACATCAGGTAATAGTTCTATGCGAGTATTCTGCTGAGAACCTTATGTGAAGATTCTTTAAACAATAAAAAGGTTATTCTCTTTCATACCTCTCATTTACAGACCAGGTTCTGTGAAGAACCATCAATAGAGAAGTTTTTAGAGAACCAAAGGCAGTTCTTTTATAACATCACAGATAGAACCTTTTTAACGTCTTTGTTTTAGGACTCTAACTGAGGCAAATGATCTAACATTTTTATTATTATTTACTATATCTTCTTTATTTTTCTTTGTTACTTACTTGTAATGAAAGTCCTTAAAGAGTTAAAAGTATAAAAATACAAATACTTTTACTGCAAGAAATGTGATTAAATATGTAATTTTCATATTTATTTCAAACATTTATCTGTATATTTCTTTCTCTTTCTCTGCCTCACCCCCCCTGTCTCTGTTGTACAGTCAGTGTGAGGTTGGTGGATGGGGGCAGTCGCTGTGCTGGGAGAGTGGAGGTAAATCGTAATGATCAGTGGGGAACAGTGTGTGATGATGATGGCTGGAATGACTGGGATATGACAGATGCTGCAGTGGTGTGTAGAGAGCTGGACTGTGGAGAGGCTCAGGGTATTCTTCAGTTTGGTCCAGGATCAGGACCAATATTGATGGGATTAGTGGAATGTAATGGATCAGAGTCTACACTGAACAGCTGTTATTTTTCTTCAGATTATGGTCTTGTCTGTACTTCTCATAATCAAGATGTTGGAGTCACCTGCTCAGGTAAGCTGCATCACTCCTGAAAAACAAACATCTTTCACTGATATTAACAGATGTCAACTTGCAACAATCATTTTCACTTCAGGTCCTAAAACATCCTTAAAATATGTTTTAATTTTGTATGTTTCATATGTCAGCTTTTTGTTGAAATGAAAACAAAAAAAATCAGTTTTGCATTTTCAGTGAAAATCAGAGTAAAGTCAGATCTAAACATGTAAAATGACATTCATCTGAATGGAAACCACATAGACAAAGGGAATGTATAACCAAACAGCTGAACCATTTACATACCATATGATGTTCTTCCACATATTAACTGAATAAAACTTCAGGTTAATATCACCATGTCTTTACAGTCACATTATCTTATTAGAGTATCAGGACACTTGAAGGGTTCATTTGCAAAAACAGATATTTAATGAATTTTCAAAAATCATATTTTTTATACGTTCAAGGTAATATCAAATGAAATAGGGTTGTTTTGATCAAGTAAAAATAACTCATAGAAAAATTATATACTTACTATACTAGACTTACGCTTACTATAGAGGTGCACTCTGTAGTTCTACAATTACAGACTGTAGTCCATCTGTTTCTCTGCATACCTTGTTAGCCCCTTTTACCCTGTTCTTCAGTGGTCAGGACCATGGACCCTCACAGAGCAGGTACTATTTGGGTGGTGGATCATTCTCAGCATTGCAGTAACACTGACGTGGTGGTGGTGTGTTAGTGTGTGTTGTGCTGGTATGAGTGGATCAGATACAGCAGTCTTTTTTCTGAGTTTATACAAACACCGTTTCCTTTCATAGTACATTTGTTTTGGCTAGTTTATATTTATGAACAGAGACATATATAAAATATAGTAAAGGAAAACTCATTTGTGAACCTGTGTTTAAAGCAAGTTTTTATTAAACTTAAACTTGTAACTAAGTTGCAAATAAATCTTAAACTAAAACTTGCTTTTTCACAAAAAGTTATTTTATTCCAATCATTTAATCAGGTGTTCTGGGACTGATTCCATATGCAGTTGTTCATTTCCCAATGGTCCCATCAAACCAATTCCCGTTAGGAAGCAAAACCATCAGGTTTTATTCCTAACGCTTCTAATCGTCTTCAGCATGGTTTTCATGAGTTTCAGCAGTAGCCTGTTTGTGTTTTTTTTTTGTGCATAAACCAGACATTATGTTTTATCGTCATGGTTTGCTGTTTTCCTCATAAAACTGACAAAAACACTGTCATGGCAGAGCAGCACTGACATCATCAATAGGCTGGCGGTGCATGTCAGGCTGAGAGTACATGTCTGCAGCCAGATCCTTAGATTGGCTAATGCAAAAAATGATGGACAGCTCGTTCTAATCTGCAGTTGGCCAATGCAAAATGTGATTGACGACCAACAGTAGTTATTTCATTGGTTGATTAAAAAAAATTTTCAACGTTGAGCCAGGGGTGGAGTTACTCTTTAATGAATTGAGTAAAGGGGTAAAAAATTATGGAAAAAAAAAATATAAAAAACAGATGGACTACAATCTTTAATACATTGTCCGCACTCACATGGCTCCAATGACATGCAAATTCCAGATGGAGGACAGGAAGTGAAAAGCAGAATGAACGAGATGTAGGCAAGCCCTTACTGTGCTAGTTTAGATGATATTATGAGAGAAAGGTATAAAGAGAAAATTATAATATATGTTGGTATGTGATCCGGTAACACTTTCTATGAATGTCACGTTTGTAAGCATCCATAAACACATTTATAACACGTTATAATGCCTTCATATGGCATTATAAACATGATTATAAACATTTTTAAAAATGAATTACACTGGATTACACTTTATAGCCATGTTTATTTTACATTATGAATTGTTAATATAATACATTATAAGTAGTGTTGATAACATGTTATACTGTCAGTACCAAAGAAGTCAGTCCCAGCTTGGAGACTGCAAAGTAAAGACAAATACCAAGCTAACGGTGGTGTACATTGACTTTCCCACATTGGGTAAAACATTGATGGCAGCACTAGTTTAAACTCTGACATTTGAAGCCTGTAATGTGCTTTATTGTGTATGTTTTAGTGTTTCAGTAAATCCTTCAGTAAATGCTTCAACTTGAAGCTTCACTCTTAACACTGGAGGAGGCTTTAGTACAGTGCGCTTCACTTTACTTAAAGCAGACAAATACAACTTATGAGCTCTTATAATTTGTTATGATCAGTACTTATAATGTATTATGTTAACAATTCATAATGCATAATAAGCATGGCTATAACATATAATGCATTTTTATAAATATTTATAGCCATGTTTATAATGCCTTATGAACGCATTATAACATGTTATGAATGTGTTTATAGATGCTTACAAAGGTGACATTCATAGAAAGTGTTACCTGTGATCCTTCTGTTATGAGGAGGAGTGTTCTTTTTTTTGACTGAATTTAAAGACTTGCCTGCAATCGAGCTAGCAGATATAATCAACTTATGTGTTCACTTGTCTTTTGTGTAGTTGTTAACCCTGATTTAAGTGTAAGTAGTGTTGCTTGTACCTTTTAAATCTATCACCCATGCACACTCACAGATTGCACTTTTAAAGTAGCTAAAAAGTATTGCACTACTTTTCAAAAAGTAACTAAAAAGCCACTACTTTTTCTGGAAAAGTAGCTAAATTGTAGCTAGCTACAACTTTTGGAAAAGTTAATTTTTCAGTAGCTATCCCAATCCTGGCTGCATCTAAAATGAAGAAAAAAAGTAAGCAAAATAAATAAAACCTTCACCAGATAAATGAGATTTTGTGAATGTTTCTTTAAAAAAAACAGTAGGCAATAATAAATCTGCTAAACAACAAGAAAAAGGGGATATGTATGTTATTGTTACCAAGTATAATTATTTAGCAAACAATAAATGAATATTTAAATCACTAATAATATCTTTTTAGTGCATTATGATTTCAGATTCTACTGTACTTTAACTGAAGTAAAAAATATAAATAGAATATCTCTTACTAACATTTTGTAAGAAGGCCCCAGTAGCATAAAATGTGGGTTAATAGTAGGCATAGTAGTAGAGGAAACCCAGAAATTCTCACAATGTGGACGCTCAAACTCCAGTTTACACAACAGATACAGAATTTCCAAGAACTGAACACTGACTTAACGTTAACTGTTTCAGATATACAAATTCAAGCATGCAAAACTATTGGGCAGAAAGTAACCAAGTTATTGTTCAGTTCAGTTAGGATAACTAACAAAGGAGATTTTTTCAAAATTCCTGAATAATTCAGTCTATTAAATGTAAACATGTGGCTGCAGAGTCATTCAGAGTGGTTTAATATGAAATGGGTAATTGTAGAGAAATGTACTGACTCTTTTCTTTTGTAGGATTTCTTTACAGTGGTGGTGATAGTAACTAGGGGAGCCATGTCTGCCAAATAAATATAGCCATTTTATTTGCTATCCAAAACCACCAGTGAACCTACACATGGTTTTTTGATGATTTAGTCTCAATACTCACCCCTGTAGTATGTTTGTACCCATCTTGCTGCAAGCAATGATCAGCGTGTATGTGTGCTATAGATGTGGCAAGGTGGGTTTCAGGAATTATCTGGGCAGCAACCCTGAAGTGTGAAGCGTAAGCCGGACATGTATTAGTCAGACCTAGCATTAGATCCACCCTCCCCAGATCTAGCAAGACAGATGAGACCCCCCCCCCCCTACTCCTAGATAAACGTAGAATTAGAGATTGACAGCAGTTATCAAAAAAGGAATATGTATTACAAAAAAAAATATGAATTATAAGTGTTGTTGTCTTAGTTTCAGTTCACCTTTTCTTTTTGAATAAAATAAATAAATAAATAAATAAATAAAATTGTGCAATCAATACCAAAATACAAGATAACAAGCAATAACCATATAAACAACAAACTTGTGGATTCAGGCTGTTATACAATAGCAACCTTTGCCTCTTTTCAGGATAAGAAGAAATTGAAACATCGAATAAAACCATCAAAATTTACCGTAAAGAGCTTTCACCTCAAAAAACAAACAAAAAAACATTTCTTCACCCTTTAACCATATGAATTAAGACAAAGGAATAAGCAGTTACTCTTCTTAACAGCTAAATGATCAATAAACTAAAATATTAACCCTTTTTGTTCTACGGAACTTACTCAGTCTCTGATAATAAGTAGAAAATGGAACCCAATTACCAGTCTGAAACGGAGGGATTGATGCTGGAAGATGTTTTTGAATGGCAGGGAGATCTCCTCCTAAACAGAGCTGAAGAGAGTGAGGCGCATCACATGTCCACATTACGCTCACAGAAAATGGTGCCCGCTGCAACTTGCTTCTCTTTCAGTCCCAAGTAGCCACCCCCGGAATGTTCTCGAAGCACTTAGTCCTCCTCTATTCTCCAGAAGCAAACACACTGAACAGTCCGTTAGAGCTTAAAAATGCTCAAGAAAAAAAAAAAAAACTTCAAAAATACGCTGGGCTCGGTTTTTAAACTCAGAGCAAAACTGTTTGCAATGGAACAGTGATATTCTTCAACCTGTATTAGCATTTACAGGCTAATGGTGAATCACACCCGCACTGCTTACAGTCTTAATGCTTTAAGCTGGATTCTCTGAGTATACAGTCTCTCCATCAAAAAAGTCAAGGGAAAATGCTTTCTCTGCCTCTTACAGCGCAATAAGATGTACTTCACTTTAAATTTACTGAGCTGGCTGAACATGAGGCTGAACTCACACTCAGCTCTTCTCAGTCCACAGTAATCTCCATAGCAAAATGGGGGTTTTCAAAAAAATATTTTCCTCAGCTCCAGAGCAAACGCCATTACTCACTGCAACTGGAAATAAGTCCACAAACTAGAACAACACTACCAGTGATTGAACACTGCTTGATAACTTTGGATTTGTAATGCGATGATATATAACAAGGTTTTGTGAGAACTGATGTCATTATCATATCACTCATATTCCTGTCTTCACTTCCACTAGCTCCTGCACCATGTTATGTTAATTTGTGATTTCATTGATGGACTTCCTTTGTGTTTGGATCTGGTTGGTGTGTAGTTTCACTGACCTGTCGGCTGCTGCCCCGACAGTTTATTGGGCCCCACCAGGCTTTCTGTGCCAGAGATGCCACTGGATATGCATACAGACAGTACTAGACTAGCACTTTGACTTTAATATCAACACACAGGCCTACCGATGGCACAACAGCTAGCTTCTCTCACTCAAACAGTGAATGGTTGTTGATTGACAACCTTTAACATTAGCTTGCTAGATAAAATAATGTCAGATAGCCAACAATAACAATATAAAGAGTGATATGTGTCTCAGTGCAGCAAAAATGAGGACTGCTGCTAATGATTGTAGTGTGTTGGTGCTGAACGGTAAGAAATGTGTGTGTGTGTGTGTGTGCGCGCTCTCAGCACAGCTACTGCACGGCTTCAGGGAGAGTGGGATGGGGGAAGAGTAGGAGAGAGCAAGTGGATCATTTGCTTATCAGAGACAAACTTCCGTTTAAAAAAACACCTATGGTGAAAATGTTGTATTTTGTGTATGCTGTTCAGAGTCTCAATGTAATTCAAATACTCACAGGTCACAGAAAGCCCAGACTTACTGATGGTCCTCATCTGTGCTCTGGGAGAGTGGAGATTCTTCATGGAGAGACCTGGTACACAGTGTGTGATGCTGACTTTCAGCAGGATGCAGAGGTTGTGTGTCGAGAGCTGGGCTGTGGGCTTCCTGTGGAGGTGCTGGGAGCAGCAGAAAAGCTTCAGTGTAGAGGCAACGAATCTGACATCACTCTCTGTTCGACATCTTCACTCAACAGGAAATACAGAAAATGCCAACATGACAACGATGTGGGACTTATTTGTTCTGGTCAGTATAAATAAATTGACCTCTTATTAAAATAAAATATTAGAATGTGTTTGACAGGTATTGCAGTATCAGTGGATTACAGATAAAATGAGGAGTGATTTGTGTTTTGCTATTCTATTAACTGTAATCACACTGTTTCACTAATATTGTAGCTGTTGATGCACAGGGGCTCGACTGGTGAACGGCTGTGACTCCTGTTCTGGTCGAGTGGAGCTCCAGTACCTCAGTGATTGGGGCACAGTGTGTGATGTAAGATGGGATATGAGAGCTGCCAGTGTCCTTTGTGGTCAGCTGAAGTGTGGGAGTGCTGTGGCTGTGTTGGGTTCAGACTGGTTTGGGGAGGGGAGTGGCCAGATCTGGGCTGATGTGTTTGATTGTCAGGGGAACGAAACACACCTGTCAAAATGTCCCATTTCATCATGGAGTCGAACTGCATGCTCTCATGAACAGGATGCTGGAGTCATCTGCAATGGTGAGCTCTCAAAATTTGTTTATTCCATCTTAGAGTAATTTACATTGACTGTGTAATAATAATAATAATAATAATAATAATAATAACAACAACACCAGTCTTTATTTATATAGTGCTTTTCATGTTGGTGGCAGCTCAAAGTGCTTTAAAGACAGGTAATAAAGCTTAACAGCAATATAAGAAACTATGAGTACTATTTTAAAATCATGTAAGACAATGACCAAGATCAAATTAAAAAAGACAAATACCACAAGAAGTTTTAATTAAATGCTAAGTTAAAGTGATACATTTTCAAATGTTTCCTTAAAAGTAAGAATTTGACTCTAATAAAATTGGAATTGAGTTTCACGGTTTACAAGCTAATAACTGAAAGTCTCCATGTTTTCTGTATTTTATGAAAGGTTTTTGCTGAAGGTCAGCATCTGCAGATCTAAGATCACGTGCAGTACACTAAACAGACAGACACTCTGTGATGTAAGCAGGTGCTTTAAGGTCATTCAGAGCCTTAAAAACTAGTAACAGAATTTTGCTATGTGAAGCTAAAGACCTGAGCTTCTCATAATACAGCCTTCTCTGAGTTTTAGTACCAAGAATCAGTATTTCAGTTTTTTAATGATTTATTTGTAGAAAATGTTGTGATATCCACTGAGAAATATCTGAAACACAGCTGGTTAATCTATCTGCAGATAGGTCTTGATTATCAAAAGAAATGGAAATGTACGATCCCATTTCCAAAAAATGTTGGGACGCTGTGTAAAATGTAAATAAAAGCTAAATCCAGTGATGTGCAAATCATTTAAACAATATATTTAATTGAAAAGACAACAAATAAAATGTTTAAACTGAGAAATTTTATTGTTTTTTGTAAAATATATGCCCATTTTGAATTTTATGCCAACAACACATTCCAAAAAAGTTGGGACAGGGGCATGTTTACCACTGTGTTTCATCACCTCTCCTTTTAACAACACTGTAAGCATTTGGGAACTGAGGAGACTGACTGCTGTAGTTTTGAAAGTGAAATGCTTTCCCGTTCTTGTTTGATATCTTGTTTGATAACTGCTCAACAGTTTGGGGTCTCCTTTGTCATGTTTTTCATTTCATAAAGTGCCAGATGTTTCAGTGTGTGACAAATGTCGCAACCAAGAGCTATCGCTTTTTGTCCAGGGTCTGGACATTTATAATTGTAACTCTATAGTAGTTATAATATAACTAATATTATCTATACTATTGCCATAATAACTATCTGTATTATAATATCTTCAAAAAGAATTAAAAGAATCAAAGAATATTAACAAATTTGAAAAAGGATAAAAAGGAATGAAAAAGACTTCAGCCACAGTTCTTGTGGAATGAAGGAAAAGGCCTTCGCTTTATTGAGCATCAAATCACAACCACAATGCAAAGAACATCTCAAAACATCCCTTTTTTATTACCACTCCATTTACACAATTCCGTACCATTTAAGTCCCCATTATGTCCTTAAACCTTTTTTGGTAACGTTCAAGATGAAAAACATATGATGGCTTTTTTAAAACCCACTCTGTTCTGACTCTTACCAGATTGTTGTCTCCTTACAGGGCCCTCTTGCGCAACTCTCCATATACATACACGAGTGTACCTCAGCTATAACTTAAACTGTCATCTGACTCCCTTCTGTGGGCCCAGAAACTCTTTCCCCATTTCCCTATATTACCTTACTAGGATTTCTAGTCAGCCAACTTTCTAGTCAGCCAATGTTTAGTTTATTGATAACTAATCAGGAATATTTTATTCATTCTTTCCCATCACAGATCTGGACTGCAGGCAGGCCAGTTTAGTACCTGGACTCTTTTAATACAGAGCAATGCTGTTGTAATACATGCAGAATGTCAAAAATAATGTCAAATGTTAATTTGTCAGACCACAGTACACTTTTCCACTTCTCCTCAGTCCATTTTAAATGAGCTTGGGCCCAGAGAAGGTGGCAACATTTCTGGATCCTGGAAGTGTTTCTGAGCCCATGCAGTGATTTCCTCTACAGAATCATGTCTGTTGTTAATGCAGTGCTGCCAGAGAGGCCAAAGATCATGGCCAGGAAAAACTGTTTTTTGGCCCTGTCTCTTACATACAGAGATTTCTCCTGATTTCTCCTGATCCTAAAAAAATTGTATGTACCATAGATGATGAAAATCTCTTTGCTATTTTACGTTAAGAAACCTTATTCTTGAATTGTTGCACTATTTACTTCTGTAGTCTTTTACAGAGTGATGAACCTCTCCTCATCTTTACTCCTGAAAGACTCAGCCTCTCTGGGGTGTTCTTTGTATATCATGTTACTGACCTTTTGTCAATCAACCACCATTACACAACTTTACCAGCCTTTAGTTGCCTCCATCCCAACATTTTTGGAACATGTTGTTGGTATCAAATTCAAAATGGGCATTTTTTTTTTTTCAAAAAACAATTTCAACAATATTTTGTCTTTGTACTATTTTCAATTAAATATAGGGTTTAAATGATTTGCCCATCATTGCATTTTGTTTTTATTTACATTTTGTGCAGCGCCCCAACTTTTTTGGAAATGGGGTTGTGTAATTGTGTGTCATTAGCATAGCTATGAAAAATTATATTATTTTTCTTAGTGACATCACCTTGAGATAGCATATACAAAAAGAAAAGCAAAGGCCCTAAAACTGAACCTGTGGGACTCCACAAGAAATGTTATATTTTTTGATGAATAATTTCCCAGCAAAACAATGAACTGTGAGACAGTGGATTAGAATCTTGTGGATTAGAATCTTGTGATCATCAGTATCAAAAGCTTCACTAAGATCCAACAAGACCAGAATAGAAGGATTCTGTGCATCAGCACTGAGCCTGAGGTCATTCACAATGGGAACCAATGCCATTTCAGTACTATGGTTAGAACAAAAATCTGGTTGAACCTTTTCATGTAATTTGTTTGATATTAGATACACATTAAATTGTTTGAAAACTTTTTTCTAAGACTTTGCTTAAAAAAGGAGGTTTGAAACTAGGTCTAAAATTATTTAGTATGGAAGGAACCATGCAGTTTTAAAAGCATCTGGAAAAACACCTGTTGAAACAGAACAATTCAATCTATTTACAACAGTTGTAAGCTCCTGATAATTGATAGCAGAGAAAAATGTTATTACTGATGTAGGGGGCTTATCAGGAACATTACAGGAGCATGTTTCAGCTGGCTGAGCTGTGCTCTGTCTTATCAAATTTTATTTTGAAAATGAATTGCAAACTATTGGCAATTTTAGAAGATAAATCACTTTGAGATGCACTAGCAGAAAAGCTGGGGTTACTTAGTCGATCTATGGTGGAAAATTTTTTTGTTGATTTTGGTATTATCTTTATGTTTATTAATTACACTAGAGAGGTTTGACTGACTAGATATTTTCATAGCATTATTATAAGTGGAGATTGCTCTTTAACAATATCATAATACCTGCAGTTTAGTTTTCCTCCATCATCACTCTGATTTATGACAATATCTCTTAAGCTGCCATATTTCCGCATTCATCCATGGATTTTAATGAGTATGCAAGTTTGCCTTGCATTTGACTGGAATGAGAATGTCAAGAGTTTCTCTTAATCTAGCAATTAGATCAGAGACTAGATCATTACAGGAATTAGTCAGGGCTGTATTCGATGAACTATTATGTTTTTAAACTTCTCAGCTGTTTCAATGTAACACTTTTTAAAACAATTTTCAGAAAAATTCTTCCTCACTTCCAAATTGATTTGAAAGAAAATACAGAAACAATCTGATATGAAAACATCAGAGATGAGGGACACGTTTTTGTTTAAACCTTCCAGAATGTGACCTGTGTGATGTGATGTAGCTTGTGGGTAGAGCCACCCATGTGCCGCTTCAAATCAAATGTCTCTAGAAGTCTAATAAATTCTAATGCATTAATGTTTGATGGATGGTAAGTTAAAGTCTCCAAAAAGAAGAACTTCTTAACTTGAGGATACAACTGAAATTAATTCTGCAATTTCTGCCAAAAAAATACTAATTTGCTTTGGAGGTTGACTGCAACATACTCAAAAGACATAAACTCACTAATAGTGGTATTTTTGCAGTTTGAGTCACTATTATCAGTGCAAGCCACTCCTCCTTGCCTGCCCTGTATTACTGTATTCACAAATATGTAGTTTTCTGGAAACGAGTTGCTGTGCCAGTATCAGCCACATTTCTGCCAGAAACATAAAGTCAAGCTTATGCTCTTTAATAAGACCTCAAATCAGAAGTGTTTTGTTATTTAGTGACCTTACATTGAGTAAAGAAAGGTTTAGTTTTCTGCTCACTACACTATGTGTTTGGGGGTGTTCATCTTTTAGTGTTTTAGTAAAATTATCATTTTCCTCTTCAGGTTCCTCTCTGGCGTTTCATGAGGGGCGAGTGCGGTTGTCTGGAGAGATGGAGTGTGAGGGGGAGGTGGAGGTGTACTTCAGGCAGGACTGGAGGAGAGTTCTGCTGGACTCCTGGAGTGAGTCTGAGGCCTCTGTGGTCTGCAGACAGCTGGGCTGTGGCTCTGTGTTCAGCTTCTCCAGCTCCTCTACATCCAGTCCTGAACACAGACACATGTGTGTGACGGGTTTCAGTTGTTCTGGGAGTGAAGCTCATCTGGGGAACTGCAGCAGCGCACAAGCAGTCAACTGCAGCTCCAGAGAACAGCTCTCAATCACCTGCTCTGGTAACTATTAAAATAATAAAATTTGTTATTTGATCTACTTCAGTTGTGGGCAGTAACAAAGTAAATGTAATTCGTTACTGTACTTAAGTAGTTTTTTCGTTTATCTGTACTTTACTGAGGTGTTTCCATTTTTGGTGACTTTTTACTTTCACTCCACTACATTTCAAAGTCAAATATCTTACTTTTTACTCCACTACTTTTTCACTCCAAATCTGTCGTTCCTTTTGTTTTATGTGTGTATAAAAACGTAACATGTCAAAACGAAAGAAGCGCAAAGCAAGAACACCAATCAGGGCACAGCGCACACTTTGTTTCAAGCTTGTTTTGACCTGTTGGTCATAACGACTCAGTGCAAGCATATGGTTCAACATCAGTGCAGCAGCATAAAATTTTGGGAGAATCTATTCAACATAAATGATGGAACTAAGCTAACTTTGTGTAAACAGACCACAATATAGAAATATGTACACATACGCAGTTGTGACTGGCGTGTCTTTTTTCTGAATTTATACAAACATTATTTCATTTTATAGTAAATTTGTTTTGGCTCATTTATGTTTGTGAACAGAGACCTACAGATGCAATACAGTAAAGGAAAACTCATTTGTGAACCTGTGTTTAAAGCAAGTTTTACTTAAAATAGTAACTAAGTTGCAGTAAGTGAATTAATGTTTTAGTACTTTTACTTCCAATACTTAAGTACATTTGAAGACAAATACTTTTGTACTTTTACTCAAGTGGAGGTCTAAAGGGAGGACTTCTACTTTTACTGGAGTAATATTTAACCTTGAGCATCTCTAACTCAAGTACATGATTTGTATACTTCGTCTGACTGATCTACTTTGATGTAATGCAAAAAACCCCCCAAAAAATATTAATATAATCCTCACATAGAATAAGTGCATTCATCATGTGTTAGAATGATGTATTAAATTTCATGTTCTAATGTTTGTGTGTTTTGTCTTTTAATGTAGCCATCAGGCTGGTTGGTTCTGGGGGAGACTGTGCAGGAAGGCTGGAGGTTTTCCACAGCGGCTCATGGGGGACAGTGTGTGATGACTTGTGGGATATTGAGGATGCTCAGGTGGTCTGCAGACAGCTGCAGTGTGGAGTGGCCCTCAGTGCTCCGGTACCAGCCTGGTTTGGACCTGGAACTGGACCCATATGGCTGAATGAGGTGGAGTGTGAGGGGAACGAGACGTCCCTGTGGAACTGCAGATTTCAGCAGTGTGGAGAGGATGAATGTGGACACAAGGAGGATGTAGGAGTCGTGTGCTCAGGTAAAGTGCTACTGTAACCATTGCTAATGAATATTTTATTCTTTTGTTTGCCTTTGATCTTCTTCTGAAATGTATACTAATTGCATTAGCATTGTTTGAACTTGCATCATAAAGCAGTGAATTTAAAACTATGGAGCTTCTTGCTATACAATGCTGGGCAAACCTCACCTGCAAGCCACTGACCCTCCTGTTGATGCTGCTGCTGCACAGACTCAAACTAGCCATTGCTTAACCTGCTTTTCCCTTTTTCTGTATTTTAATGTTTTTCTAATTTTAAAGCCTTATCTTCTGTTCATATTGCTCTTTTGTTATTGTTTGCTATCCAGTGTCGACCAGAGGATGATGGGTTCTCCTTTTCAGTCTTGGTTCCTCTTAAGGTTTCTTCCTCTTACTTTTAGGGAGTTTTTCTTGCCACGCTCATGGGGTCTTGGACCCGGATTTTTTTGTAAAGCTTATTTGTGACAATGGCTGTTGTAAAAAGCAATATAAATAAACTTTGACTTGACTTTAAAATCCAATTTGAGCAGTCAAACCTTCCAGACAGAGGCACAAATGTTAAAATCTGCTTGAAATTGCATTTCAGACTATCTGGATATGCCAAAATTGAATTTGGGCTGGCAGTCTGAACGAGGCTCTTTCAAGTGTAGATGGTGTACGTGTACTGCATTATACAATTAAAAGATTAACATTTATAAATTTACAGACATCAATAAATAGATTGTATTGTGGCATTGTCAGAAGAAGACACACTGGGGTGACTGTAATACTGCTGCAATAAATACTTTTTATTAAACACACTAGCAGCAAAGGGCACATACAGAGCATTAAAACCATAGGGCAGGTCACCTTTAGCCACATGCCAACACAAAACTCACAGCCCCTGACACTAAATAACACAATACAAACGTACACATAACTTAAACTAACATCTACTAACAACACCAAAAACATAACAATTACCTTTGTTGGAGGGCACACGCTACCATGAGCCTTTGTGTGTGGCCATCTGCCTAGCCACACCCCCAGAGTCTCTCGGTGCCAGCACCAGCCAGTGGAAGGACGCTACAATATATTAGTGTGAAATGTAATAAAAAACAGAACAGCAACTGTTAGTCAGGTGCCTGAGAATGTCAAAAAGGATGTGATCAGACTGTGAACAGTCCATCCACAACAGAGGTTGGTTTGACGTGCATAAACCTCAGGAATGTTCCATTCCTCTAGTACACTTCTAGAGAGCTGCAAAATCTGTGCTATGGAACACTAAACCTTTTCTGGTGGCTTGTGGAGGTCCAATAACTTGTTTTTTTCTTTAATTGACCATCTGTATTTTGCAGAATGTCCACCACTAAACTTAAATTTTCTTTCTCCCATCAGAGTTTAAAGAGATCAGACTCACTGAGGGCTGTGAGGGGAATCTGGAAGTGTTCTACAATGGAACCTGGGGTAATGTGTGTGTTAATGGGATGGATGAAGAAACAGTAAGTTTGATCTGTCAGGAGCTGAACTGTGGAAAGTCTGGCAGTGAGAAACCTACTGAAGCAAGAGTGGAATCAGCTCCTAACTGGCTGGATAATCTGAAATGTAGAAAATATGACTCCACTCTGTGGCATTGTCCATCTTCACCCTGGGGACAAAACACCTGTAATAATCACAACGAGGTGGCTCACATTACCTGCTCAGGTAAACAGTCTTTCTACAATTAATAATGCTTTTATACATTGCCATGAACAGAAATGTTGAGATTGAACGTGAGGCTACAAGACTAAATGCCCAGAGAGATCAGTCTGTAAGTTAAATTATTCAGTGACTACACTACTATATTTTCTTACTACAGACAGGGGAAGCTCACCACCTGCTCATCCAACATGCTTTTTATCTCCACACCAGCAGCAGTGCTCAAGTAAGTACCAAACACTTCAATAAACTAATGTACAGTAAATCTTTTTTTTTTTTAGACAAAAATGCAATGTCATTTTCAATTAATATCCATTCTGTATGATTGTTAAACTTATTGAAAATATTCTAGTAAAGCCAACCAGGGCTTTTTATGGGAAATGTTAAATTTTACTGACAGTAAAGGCTTGCAAATAATAAAATCAAATCAAAGGCTAATGAAACTTGTTGAATTCTATCTTAGCATATCGTCACTGTCCAAAGAAAACCATCTCTGTCGATTTTTATTTTTCTACATTATTTCAACACACCAGATGTGCTTTACATTGTGTGAAAATTTCATGATGAAGGGACCAATAGAATTGCTCTAAAATCACTTCGTTTTACATTAATGTACATTGAAAGGTAAGTGTGTTTTTACCATCTCTTTTAAAGTTACTATTTTGGAGATATTTTTTTTTCTTTGGACAGCAACAGTATGCATCATTTATAACCACTGGACCTGCACAAATAAAACTGAGCACATCATTTTGAAAGTAAAAGATTTCTATGTGAAACCTAATTTTACGAGTGCCCTTGTGTGTTTGATGTGTGTGATGTAGATCACCTGCCTCTCAGGCTGAGTGGAACTGAGGGAAGCTGTTCTGGGAGGCTGGAGGTGTATCATAACACTGAGTGGGGGTCTGTCTGTGATGATCTCTGGGACATAAGGGATTCTCAGGTGGTCTGCAGGCAGCTGGGCCAGCACTGAGTGCTGATGGGAGTCCTGTCTTTGGTGCTGGTGAAGGGCCTATCTGGCTGAACAGAGTGAAGTGTAGAGGGAATGAGATTCACCTGTGGGACTGTCCTCATTCCCTGAAGAACCACACTGACTGCTCCCACAGGCAGGACGCTGGAGTCACCTGTTCAGGTATGCTGAATTTTTTAGTTTTTTGAGTCTCCATTTAAATCATGTTTATCTGCAAACTCATTTGAGCAGTCAATGAGTATGTATCTTGTGGTTGTCTTTTGTTTCTGTATTTACAGAAAAATATGAACCTCCTACTATTACACTCAGAACAGCTGACACACCCATCGCTGGTACTCTGTTATCTTTCAAAAATATTTCTGAATAGATTGTTGAGTGCATTACACAGTATCTTTATTTGTTTGTGTTTTCAATTTAAATGCATCATACAGCAAAGAGAACAATCACTCCTCCACCGGCTGTTCCGTCCATCTATCCAGTGTCTCTCCTAGTTCTGGGAATGGTGCTCTTCCTGGCCTTAGTGCTTCTGGTTGTGCTGTTTTACCAGAACAGAGTGCTCAGTAAAGGTAGAGAGATTCAGAGATCATCTACAATCCACTTTCTGTACATTCTCTAAACATCATTAGTCCTTCAATCTGTCATCAGTCTTCTCTTCTACTGAACTGGCTTAATGTTTCTCTTTGTCTCCTTCACAGGGCTCTCTAAGAGGATGGAGAACATAGTCTATGAAGGCCTTAGAAGAGGGCTTGAGGGAGTCTATGAAGGCTTGAGTAGGGGCACTGAGAGAGTCTATGAGGAGATTTACTGCAGATTCAATACTGCAAGAGACACTCAAAGGGGTGAGAGGCATAATACTTACTGTGGTGTATTTATATTTATAATAAGATTATTTATACTTATAATAAGATTGTGTTCAGTTGAACAATGACAGAAATGTATGTGCATTCTTGTGTTTGTGCATGTGTGTGTGTCTGTTTGTGTGTGTGCATGTGTGGAAATAGTACACAAGGGGTGGGTGTGTAGGCCATTGTTGTGGGATTATCAATGCAATCCTCTGTTGTCTGTACTCCTCTCTTGCTTCTGTCATTCTTTGCTCGTTTTCCCCATTACACTTACAACTATTTTGCATTTCTCTGAGGTTTTGTATTGTTCTTCTAAGTTTATCTATGCTGTGTTCTCCCTGTTTATACAATTCATAGAGTCTCATCAATTGCTATTTTTGATCATGATTGTAATATTTCATTGCATGTAATGTAATAAAAGTAAAATAAAGGTTATATTTTTAGTTTCAAGGAACACACAAATTGAAAGCGGGTACTTTTTTAGAGTTACAGTTCCATACAATTTACAATTAGACTTATAATGAAGATTAAGAACTTCCATGCAAATGAACACAGATGCACCTTCAAATTTAACATATGACCATCTCAATATAACCACATTATTCATGTCCTTTTTTGTATAAATCTGTTTTTGTGAGGTAGTAATCTGAATCTGGTTCAACTTGTGACTCAAGAGGTAAAAATAATTATGTATGTATTTCCATGTAATAATTCACTTAATAATATACAAGGAATAAGTCTCCCCAAAAGATTCTGAAGAGATCCAACAGCTGTCAAGCAACCATCAAGACCTTGTGCTTGACTACGGCCACAGGTCGGCTAAAGTGATCACCACCAGGGAGCTCTTTCCCCTGGAGGGCAGAACAACAAGACTTTATGTGCCCTAGTTTCGTAAAAGCAGTGACAACCATCATTTGACCAGTGCCTCTCCAAAACAAACGTTTAAAAAACAAAAACATTTTGAGGGCGTGAGCATGTTGACTTGTTGACATCGTAGCCTGAGCCTGGAACCTTTCAGCCTTTCTGAGCAGGAAATCTCAGTTGAGCAGCATAAGTTAGCTTTGATAGCTACCTACAATTAAGAAACAAATTTTCAAAAAACATTTGCTAGCTAGCTAATTACATCCACAAATGACCAAATAAAGCAGTTATGGTTAGTTAACTAGCTAAGTACTTCCACAAAATGCACAGCAGCCATGGTTAGCTGGCTAGATAGGTATGTCCACAAAATGACCAAATACAGCAGCTATATGAGCTAGCTAACTATGTTAGTATCTACATAGGTTATGTTAGCTACATATAGTGGCTTCATGTAGAAGATGAGTCAGGTGAGGCCATATTTTCTGGTCAAAAATGCTCTTTTTTTAGAGCAAGGCAAAAATGCCACTTGAAAAGCAACCGAAAAGAGAGGCAGGCCACTCCTAGCCTTATTCTTTCTCCCAGCAGTTATGAAACACAAACTCACTCTAACTAACTCCAAGCATGGCACAAAATAACGTAGTAAACATATATACTCACATTTTAACTGAAGAACAACAAAATTAACAACATTAAATAACAACATAAGCAGTCCATTTAGCGGGAGTCAGGGCTATGGCCCAGACTATGCACACCATGCTAAGTCCTTCTTTCTATGAACAGAGCATATGGTAGCCCCCCCCAAATCAACACATTGCAGCTCATGCTAACACACAGACCAGGCAGTTCCCACAGTATAAAAAGGATGTTTGCAAGACTTTATGACAAAAAATATTCTTTTTCCCCAGTATAAAAATAAAAATTTAGCACTCATCCAGTACAAAACACTGAGGTTGGTTACTCAGTGATGTGCTTGAGTATATGTGATGTGCTCCACAGTAACAATAAGTATGAGCCCCACAGAAGGACAAGCCCTTACATTTAATAAAACTGAAAAAGACTGAAGTAAAACTGCAATACTATTATTCTGTTACGACAACAGTGTGGCTGACTAGTTAAGTGGTTTTCTATTGAAAAGCTAACCTGTGAGCATTCACTTTTTATCAGAGCTTTTTTTAATGGTTAAATAATATTACTGTATTCAAAAATACAGTATAGTATTGATACTGTATTTAGATCTACAGTAAAGTATTAATGCTGTAATATATGAAATAATTGTCAAAATACATTTACAATCTACAGAAACATAGCCTACTGTACAATGATGCTGCAGTACAACACTGGTTAGAATACAGTAATAATGTTCTGGAAACAACAAAATCATTTAACCATTTGTTAAATTGAATGTTTGATTCATTAAGATGAACAATTTGCAAGAACTTGTTCATTAAAATTAATGAAAAATCCCATCACAAGTGCCTAGTTTCCGTGTCTGAGAGTGCCATGAACTGTCTGCACTGATATTATTTCCTGTATCAGCCCAGTTCTCAGCTACTACAATTACATTACAGTGGTTTGGTGTTACTCTAAGACTGCTAGTTCCATTAAAAGATGATCAGGTAAACAGCAAGGTTCGAGTCTCCAATTATGATCCCACTAAGGTCTTAGTCGACCTTTTAATTGGCTGAACCATTTAAAATGTTTTCCAGACCAATACTGGACAGGTTTGTAGGGGTAGATCACTACACTCAACATCATGCAGCATTTTGTGGTTCTTCAATACCACTACATTTATTATGACAAGTAAATGACAGAGTTCTGCTCTCTAACAGGAAGTATCCCCTCTGAAGAACAGCATTCAGGATATGAGGATGTGGATGAGGAGCTTCTCTCAGGTAAGAGCATGTGTGTATTAAACTCCCTTCCACTGAAAGATATTACAGTTGCCATTTATAAATGAAATAATTCATTATAAATCCATATTTCCTAAGCTACAGTAATGATAAGTGACAAATATAGGTCACTTATAAACAAATCTTAATTGGTGAGGAACATTAACAGCACTGATGATTCCCCACAAAAAAAGAGAAATAGTCAAATACTCATTCAAATAACAGATACAATTATTTAAGGCCACATTGTCGGTTAGCCCCTAAATACATTTATTAAACCATCAATTAATCCTTTAAGCTGAGCTGGTGTGAGCTTTGAATGGCTGTAATGCTTCTGGGATTGAAAAGCATTGGCAGTAAAATTACACAGGCACACAAATCCCCACAAAATCATATGGTATTTTTATTACATTTTGTGGTGCTTCCATAGTGTTACATATGTTAGCTACACACAGCTAAAGGCCAGAGCTCTGCTCTTCTCTAACAGGAAGTATTCTGTCTGAGGAACAGCATTCAGGATATGAAGCTGTGGATGAGGAGCATCTCTCAGGTAAGAAGACCTAAAACTAAATTCTGCTGACAAATATTACAGTTGCCATTAGAAATTTAAAAATTCATCATAAATCCATGTTTTGTGCAGTAATGCCGAGATCATTTACAGTAAATTTGATGTTTTAAAACACAGCACATACGTTTAATAACTATAATCTCTATCCAGGTTGCTTTATATGATTTTCTTGTACCTTTTGCTGCTCTTTACTGTTTCAGATTCTCATTAACTGTTCTCAACTTCTTTTTTTTATACTGAGTCTCTAGATCAGATGTGTCTGTCAGATTTCTTGTATAATCTTATTGGTGCCACACACTGCTCACAAAAGACTGAATTTTAGAATTCTGATACCATTACATTTAAATCTTTCTGAATGAGCATTTTATTTTTAAATGTAATTAAATGTGATCAATTTTGCTCTTTTTCAGCAAAGTCTTTGACTGGAGTGAAATCAGAACATTATGATGATGTCACCACCAGTGGTCTGATAAGTGGGTTCCTTTATTAATTAATCATCTGATTTTATCTTTATATTAAACCACAATGTAAAAATATGACTGCACTCTTTGTAAAGTCAGTCTGCTTTCATTTGATTTAGGTGACTCGGAAAAAGAGAACACAGCAGAGAGCTATGATGATGTCATCACTGCTGGACAGATCTCTGATAGTGTCATAGGTGTGTTTCTGTTTTGGGGTTTTAGTTCAAAGTACAAATGAAAAAGTTTGTAAAAGTTTGCAAAATTAAAAATCATAACAATATAATAATAAATGCTGTGAAGACAGAATAGTAAAAAAAGAATGTGAGTCTATTCAACCTAAGTAGATTGTATACTTTAACTCCTCCACCCATGGCACGTCCTTTCACCTTACCTGGAGAGGGTAAGTCATCCTTTTCCGGGCAAGGACCATGGACTCAGAATTGGAGGTGTCGATGCTCATACCAACCATTTCACAGTGAGCTGCAAACCACTCCAGTGTGTGCTGGAGGCATCCATGCAATGGAGCCAAAAGGACAACATCATCTAAAAAAAGCAGAGATGCCACCTTCCAGTCTCCACACATAATGCCCTCCTGACCTCAGCTATGCCTTGGAGTCCAACACCCATAACAAGCCTGACTTAATGACAAGTATATGAACACAGCTCTCACTCCAGCCATACAGAATGGCTTGGAGTAGTGACCCCATCATCCCACACTCCTAGAGGATCTCCAACACAATATCTTGGTGAACATTGTTGTAAGTCTTCTCCAAGTCCACAAAACATGTAGACCGGGTTGGCAAAATCCCATGCCCCCTCAACAAACCACAAGATGGTCAAAAGCTGGTCCATTATTCCACTGCCTAGGCAAAATCCTCTTTGTTTTCCAGCACCTTGGCATAAACTTTCCCAGGGAGTCTGAACACTATGCCCCAGTAATTGGCACACACTCTCCGGTCCCCTTTCTTAAAAATAGGGACCACCACCCCAGTGTGCCAGTCCAAGGGTACTATTCCTGAGGTCCATGCAACATCGCAGAGGAGTGTCAGCCATGACAGCCCCACAACATTCAGAGCCTTAAGCATTTCTGGGTGAATCTCATCCACCCCTGGTGCCTTGCCACTAAAGAGCTTGCCAACAACCTCAGTGACCTCTACCAGGGAGTCTGTCACCCCAGAAGCTTCTGGCCCTGATTGCCGTGAGGGAGGCATGTCTCTTGGGTTTAGGAGTTCCTTAAAGTGCTCCTTCCACTGACCAACAATATCCTCATTTGAAGTCAGAGTTTCTCCTCCCATGCTGAGTACAGCTTGAGCAAAGCCACTCCAACCACTCCTGAGTTGCCAGACGGTTGTCCAGAATCTCCTTGAAGCCAACTGAAGGTCTTTTTCCATGGCCTCTCCAAACTTCTCCAATATTCTGGATTTTGCTTCTACCACCGCCACTGCTGCTGCCTATTTTGCCTGTTGGTAACTGTCTGCTGTTTTGGGAGTCCTCCAGGCCAACCAGTCCCTAAAAGCCTCTCTTACCACCAGTGTCCACCAGGTAGTTTTTGGGTTGCCATCCTGATAAGCACCAATAAGCTTTTGTCCACAGAACAAATGTTCCCAAATCAAATGAACAAAGTCAATCATTGGCAGCCAGCCAGGGGCTTGTGAGTATCCCCACACCCACCCAGTGCCTCTCACCATGTGCCTCTCACCCTGTGCAGCTCCTGAGTAAGAGAGAACAAACGTTATTAAGGAGTTTGGCTCCAAAGCCGACACTGTGAATGAATGTGAGCCCAACTATAATTGGTACCTCTCAACTTCCCACACATGCTCCAGCTCCTTCCACCTCCAGTGAGTTTATGTTCCATGTTCCAAGACCCAGTTTCCGCTGCAGGGGTCCATGCCACCAAGGACCTCCCTGCCATCTCCCAGTGCTGAACCTTGCAGGTGGTGGGCCCACATGGTTCCCCTACATTGCCTTTTCAGGCTAAGCCTGGCTGGGTTACGTGGGCTGCCCTGCCACCAAGCGCTCACCGAGGAACACTACCCCTAGGCCTGGCTCAAGGGGCTAGGTCTCGGTAACCCTATTCCAGGCAGGGTACACAAAACCCCCCCATCACTCAACACGATGCTAGTCAGTGCAGGCATCTGTTAGCTGACATGACAGATCTGGTGTTTGGCACTTTCCTCTGAGCGCGTTCAGCTGTCCAATGACGTTGCGTTAGTGTCAGTTCGAAAAGATGCAGTGGCTGGTTTCACAGGTCTCGGAGGAAGCCTGTGTTAGCCTTCACCGTACTAGCATTGGTAGTATCGTGTGATTGGGGGAGTCCTAACTAGCTGATGGAATTGGAGACGACTAAATTGGGGAGAAAACTGGGTTAAAATTAATAAATAAAAAAAAAAGTAACTATGTTACGTGTTAAAAAAACAAAACAAAAAAAACGAATTAAAAGTTAATAGTACAAATGCTAATGTTGGGCTAATGATGATATTTTCAATGATGATGTTTGAATAAATACTTGATCATTTGATCCTTATCTTTGTTTTTCCATGTAGAGGACATAGCAGATAATTATGATGATGTCATCGCTGATCAGAGCTCAGCTGTTGTGACAGGTATGATTTGTAATGTAACAATACTGTAATCTCAAACATGAACACAGTCACTGATGATACTGATGCTGATTTAATGACATTTATCTCCACGTTTTGACAGAAGACATTACAGATGACTATGATGATGCTATTACCACTGGACCAAACTCCAACATTATGACAAGTAATTTTGTTCTTTATATATATACAACATCATTTTAATGTTATAAATAAGTTTAAACTGAAACTTCAACATAATAAAACATCTGGTTTGTTGCTTGGTGTCAAATTTTCCCATGTTGGTGAAGTGGATAATGTGTGTATGCTGTTACATTCCAGATGTATATTAGTGTGGAGGGTGGAGTAAGTGATTCAAGTGCACAGGAAGTCTAGCGATAGAGGAGTTTGTTTATTTATCATTGATAACAAAGGTCCTCTGAGTCCTCAGAGACTTTTTTATAAAACTACATTTAATAAGAAAAGAACTGCTGCTACATTTTTTTTAGTAGAGACAAGAAACAGATGATTAGTGCCACACGGTTCTCTAGACAGGACTGGAAGTAATCAGTCCTCTCTACATCTGTCTGACTGTGTTCTAAGAATGATGGGACAGTGCAGATACTCAAAACTAAAACAGAATTGGTTGTTTTTGATGGTTGTTTCTTTCATTTAAGGGCACTGTGAGATCTGTAGAACTGGTTCTGGAGGGTTGGTGTCCAGACTAAACATAGTAATTAATGGACGAGTGAACTCAGGTGTGTTTGGACACCGGCCCTCCAGGACCAGAGTTAAGAGTACTGCACTAAAGACCACCATGGAGAGGAATCAGACTGAAGTAAACTCATTCAGTATTCACTGGCAGTGCTGTAGCTTCTTCACATGGATCATCTTAGCGTTATGGTGGAGTTTTAATAAATATAGAAAGAAAAAACTATTGGAAAAAACACGAAGAAAAAATATTAGAAGAGAAAAGAAAAAAAGATGAATTTAGTGAACAACTTACATACAAGTTACAAGTTACATAATGCTCTATTTTCTTTTTGGAAATGATGTATATATTCAAATGAGTTAAATCTATTTATTTATTTATTTTCTCATTTATTTTTCAGCTTATGATGACTCAGAGAAGGAGCCTCAGACAGAGATGGATGTGATCAAGAGGAGTGGACACACCCAGAGTCCTTCCTCAGGAAACTACACTCAGACCTCTTCAAATGGAAGGAATGAGTTTGTTTTAGATCAGAATTCAGTATATTTTATTGAGCCTAAATACTGCTAATTATAGCTTTACATATCACAAATAGAACATAGTGGAATTAAACAACTACATGTTTATGTATGTTTTCATCCAACTTTTTAACTTCATAAAAAGCATTTTGTACCAAAAACTATTATTTTTTATTACAATTTAGAGATTTTGTGAGAACTAAAGGATCATTCTTTGTTTTTCTTTTTAAAGATTATCAGTGTTGACATTCAGAATCAGGCAGCTCCTTATAACTGTTTACAGAGCAATTCTAGATCATAATTACTCACCTTATACTGCTGCACTGTAAGAATGATGATGATAATTTGAAATGATATCCACACAGGCATAATAAATTCTGCATCTTGGGTTTTTTTTATGATTTAACTGTGTATTAAATGGAATCTAAATGTGACAACACAATATATTATGTTTACCCTAGAAAGTAATTTGTTGTGCACTGTAGAAAAACTTGTTAACTCAATTAGCATTTCAAGGCAAGCTAACATTCTAATAAGTTGATGTGGTTCACATTCAAATTTTGTATTTCTGTCAAAAAATGACACACAAAACATAATAGGCAGTTCATTAATAAGCATTTCTGAACCACTTCAATCTGTTCCTCACAACTGGCCACACTGGACCCACTGCAGTTTGCTTACAGTCTGCTCTCTCCCACCTGGACAAAAAGAACAAGTATGTGAGAATGCTGTTTGTGGACTACGACTCAGCATTCAACACCATCATGCCCTCAAGACTCGACATTAAGCTTTGGGATCTGTCTCTGAACAGTTCTCTGTGCAGCTGGATCCTGAACTTCCTGACAGGCTGACGCCAGGTGGTAAAGACGGACAACATCACCTCCTCCTCACTGACCCTTAACACCGGAGCTCCTCAGTGCTGTGTGCTCAGCCCTCTCTTGTATTCTCTGTACACCCACTGCTCAGCCACAGACACAGCTCCAATGTAATCATCAAATTTGCAGATGACACAGGCCTACAGAGAGGAGGTCAGCTTTCTGACACTCTGGTGCCAGGAGAACAACCTCTCTCTCAATGTCAACAAGACCAAGGAGCTCATAGTGGACTTCAGGAAGCAAGAGAGAGTGCACATCCCCATCACCATCAACAGAGCCACTGTAGAGAGGGTCAGCAGCTTCAAGTTCCACGGTGTTCACATCTCAGAGGAACTGACATGGACCGAACACACCACACAGGTGGTAAAAAAGGCACAACAGTGCGACACAGTTTCTTTCCCCGAGCCATCAGGCTGCTGAACAGCCAGTAGTGCTGGTGTATCAGTCTATAGGCCTGTCACTGCACCTGTGAATCATCATCATGATGATCTCCATAACTTATTGCTGTACAACTGTACATTGGAATAGTGCAATACTAGTGTATATTGTGTATGTGGTAACACTTTACATTAAGGGTCGCTAATCAATCATTAAATATATAATAATCAACTGTTAGTTTCCCATTATTTAGTTATTAGTTAACTCTTCATTAAGCATTAGCTATTACTTAGTAATTGATTAAGCACTTATCAGTTAGTAATTAAATACACTGTTAGTTGATAAGTTAGTTTGTCGTTAGTTTGTGGCTTACTTACTCGTTATCTGTGTGCTAATTGCTGCTTATTACATTGTTAATTAACTAATAAGTATTTTTCTTCATATAAAGAAGTAACGTGATAGCTTACTAGCACTTATGTGTTAATCCTGCTAATTATCTGTTAATTAACTTTCCATCACCTCCATTTCCTTCTCACTTTGGTTCATTAAAGATGCTTATGGTCACATCTGACCGTAAGATGAGCACACACAAATTCATGGACGGTTTTGTTATTCATCACGTTCATCTTGGCATATCTGTACTCATATCTGGTAGGAGTGCATGTAAATTTGGGCATAAATGCTGGATATGTGGCTAAGTAACCAAAACTATTATCAACATCATCTGTAATTGCAAAAATAAGAACAACAATAGAAAATTTCAATAATACTAATTTGTGTGCATGACAGTCCAGTACAAAAGTGGATGTACTTACTTTACATGCACATTGATATAAACAAGTGCTGCAACTATTTCATGTTCCATTTAAAGACACATTACACTGTGCTTTTGTTGTCATACACTGCAATAATACAGCGTTTATTTTAGGGAATTAATTACACTAAACAATCACTCTACTATGTTAACAACACTGAGTATTTTGTTTTGTTTCACATTTTATTTTTTCCAGTTGTTTTCATTTTAATACTATTCAGCTTGGTCAGCAGGGGAGGAGTGCACTCACTGCTGGACATCAAACTCCACCCACGAGCACGGCCATTAGCTTTCATGCCAAACACTGCCGTTTTATTGGCTGGCTACTGAAACATCTGCATGAATTAGGGTGTGCTTCATGTAAATGATATGTAAATGAGGTGCTGGTCGGCTGGTTTCACGCACTGAAGCTGATTTATCATTTATGTTCAAATCTCCACTTGTTTCCACATCGTACAAAATTGTTATGAATCAGACGCAGAGCAGTTCATACCTTATAAAAGGCAAAAAAAAAACGTGTTCTTTTTTTTTACGCGACTTTGATGATTAATGGCCATTAGATCTTATATATCTTATATACATTTTGACCATTAATTACTTCTTAAATTCCACTTAATCAACCATTCATTGCTTCTTAAATTCCTCTTACTTAACCATTAATTACTGCTTTTGTGTCCCTCCAAGTAAAGTGACAACACAAAATCAGTAATTAATGGTTAAGTAAGAGGAATTTAAGAAGTAATTAATGGTCAAAATGTAAAGATCTAATGGCCATTTTGTCATGATAGTGCATGAAAACATATGTCTGTTGTAGCTCAATATTTGAGCATTATAGTTCACTGCTAATGCTTAATCCGGACGTAATCGCAACTCTTTGTGAAAAGGGCCCATGGCCATTAGATCTTTACATTTTGACCATTAATTACTTCTTAAATTCCTCTTACTTAACCATTAATTACTGCTTTTGTGTCCCTCCAAGTAAAGTGACAGCACAAAATCAGTAATTAATGATTAAGTAAGAGGAATTTAAGAAGCAATGAATGGTTGATTAAGTGGAATTTAAGAAGTAATTAAAGCTGCTTTATGTTAGCCGGGCTAGTTTGGTTAGCAGTAGCTTCTAGCCAGTATAGCTAGCTTAATATAAACAAAGCCTATAACATTCATGCTACATTTAAAAGCTCTTCCTTCTTTTGAAAACAGAAGATTACCGAATCGCTGGCATGTTGTACAAAGACACAGAGACGGCTTGATGTGAAGCAGCTGCAGCAGAACTTCAGTAAAAACAACGCACAGCGTCTCAGCTCTGTTTACAGTTCAATCAGAGCTTCCGTCCACTTCTCACTCTCACTGTCACAACCGTGCAGGAAAACTAAAATACAGCTGTTGTAGCTCCGTGTTTGAGCGTTACAGTTCACTACTAAACATTTTGACATCGCGTCCGCAGTAGCCACGTGGAGAGGAAGTGAGTTTTACCCTGCTAATGCTTAAACCAGAAGTAATCATGAATCTTGTGAAAAGGGCCCATTAATCATCAAAGTCGCGTAAAAAAAGAACGTTTTTTTGCCTTTTATAAGGTTTGAACTGCTCTGCATCTGATTCATAACAATTTTGTACGATGTGGAAACAGGTGGAGATTTGAACATAAATGATAAATCAGCTTCAGTGCGTGAAACCAGCCGACCAGCACCTCATTTACATATCATTTACATGAAGCACACCCTAATTCATGCAGATGTTTCAGTAGCCAGCCAATAAAATGGCAGTGTTTGGCATGAAAGCTAATGGCCGTGCTTGTGGGTGGAGTTTGATGTCCAGCGGTGAGTGCACTCCTCCCCTGCTGACCAAACTGAATAGTATTAAAATGAAAACAACTGGAAAAAATAAAATGTGAAATAAAACAAAATACTCAGTGTTGTTAACATAGTAGAGTGATTGTTTAGTGTAATTAATTCCCTAAAATAAACGCTGTATTATTGCAGTGTATGACAACAAAAGCACAGTGTAATGTGTCTTTAAATGGAACATGAAATAGTTGCAGCACTTGTTTATATCAATGTGCATGTAAAGTAAGTACATCCACTTTTGTACTGGACTGTCATGCACACAAATTAGTATTATTGAAATTTTCTATTGTTGTTCTTATTTTTGCAATTACAGATGATGTTGATAATAGTTTTGGTTACTTAGCCACATATCCAGCATTTATGCCCAAATTTACATGCACTCCTACCAGATATGAGTACAGATATGCCAAGATGAACGTGATGAATAACAAAACCGTCCATGAATTTGTGTGTGCTCATCTTACGGTCAGATGTGACCATAAGCATCTTTAATGAATCAAAGTGAAAAAAGTGAAGTAACTGAATATATGGAGGTGATGGAAAGTTAATTAACAGATAATTAGCGGGATTAACACATAAGTGCTAGTAAGTTATCACGTTACTTCTTTATATGAAGAAAAATACTTTACTTTTAAAATACTTTTAATTAACAATGTAATAAGCAGCAATTAGCACACAGATAATGAGTAAGTAAGCCACAAACTAACGACAAACTAACTTATCAACTAACAGTGTACTTAATTACTAACTGATAAGTGCTTAATCAATTACTAAGTAATAGCTAATGCTTAATGAAGAGTTAACTAATAACTGAATAATGGGAAACTAATAGTTGATTATTATATATTTAATGATTGATTAGCGACCCTTAATGTAAAGTGTTACCATGTATGTGTGTATATTCAGAGTCAGTGTGTTTTTTTTTTTATTTAAATTCTATAAGGGGGCTATGCACCTAAGATTTTCACTCACTTTCCACCTGTGCAAATGTGATGTGACAATAAACGTGATTTGATTTGATTTGATTTGATTTTAATACATTTAGTTTTTAAACAGCAGACAAAAACTTGGACTAAGGCAATATTTCAATATTCAGGCTTAAAAAACACAAGTAATACATTAAAAAAAATCAATTTCATACATCAAATCAGAAATTTAGGGAAGTAATTTTGCCATCTTCCATTGTTCATCAATGTTTGAGACCGCAGACACACATGAAAACCTTAGCTGACAAGTTACAAATAATACACATGCCACTCAGTAACATCTTCCAGGTTTGTTAAACACTAGCGTGCACTCCAGAGTGAGTTCAAAATGAATGGGCTACTTTGGAGCTTTTGTGCAAAATCAAATAGATCAATAGAAATAGAAAATCATTTTCATATAGAAAAATCCACTCCTTTTCTCAACACAGAACAGCAAACAATGTTTCATGACTGTGTTACATTGAGCGCGTTTGAACTCTGAACACTTTATAACAGTGTTTGAGTGTTTTCTAGTGTTTGAAATTATGTTTTTGGTATAATGGGAGAAATAGGAAGTGTCCAGGATCTGTCTCTGTACACACATAGAGTAGTGACATGACATTTAAAACATAACTTTACTCATCCTGCACATTTTGAAAAGCTCTTACTGCTCTGGTTGTTTAGGAGGGTCAGACTGGGTATTCTAGTAGATGTCAGATGTACTATATAGTGTATGAAACATTTATAATCATTGATAACAGTTCTCACTTTACAGTTACTTGTTTTATACCATTGTGTAACATAAATTTAGTTAATACCGCTGTGCTGTAAATTGCTATAGAGTCCAAACTGATGGCTAACATAATAAAATAATGTTTTACAGGGTACAAGCTCTGTACTTCTATGGACATTTCTGCAGTGTCAGTCAGTCTCAGTGCTCTTTTCTTTATTATGAGATCTATAGTTCCTCTATACTAAAACAAACAAGGTATACTGAAGAATTTAAAGAACTGTACTGAATCACTGCTGTAATGTAGTATAGCTGTATTTTTTAAACTGCTCTGATCAGAGTTTTTTATGAAGATGAGAATAAAATTACAATAATAGACCAAAAGCTTCACATACACGGAAGAAATGTTTCTTCAACGCTCTATAAATACGAAATAATTAAATGAGATTTTAATCCTGCTGTCTGATCCTCGGTGTTGCTACAGTAATCTATCGGCATAACAGAACTGGCAGTTAGTGTTCTCCTCTAAGTGCACTGAGCTGTATGATATTGTGTTAGCAGCAGTTTGAAAAGACATGGGTTGTTCGATCTTTGAAGGTTCATTTACACTGTTTGTACCTTGATGAACATAAATATACCTGTACAGTATCTGTTTTTGACAGAATATACAGAATGCTGCTCTTTACTGGTGTGAGTCAGATGAACCACCACTATCAACATCACCATGACAAGTAAACACACACCACTTTATATAATCTTGCATGCATGTGTTTTTGAATACAAAACCCACATCATTTATAATTCACAGTCATGCTGTAACACTCATTTATTAATAATCTGTAATCTTTCAGCTTCTGATACAGATGTTGAAGTTCAAAGCCATGAAAACAAGAACAAGCACTTATTTTCACTTTATTTCACACATTGAACAGATAAACTGTGGAAAATGAACAGACAGCGTCTAATAGAGAACAGTTGTATATGTGTGTGATCGTGTATAAATATAAACTGGACAACTGAAAAGTGTCTACATCTGAAAATCTCATTATTTATGATCTTTGAATGGATGGTGTTTTATGCTTTTGTGTTTGAATGTTGTTTTACTACTTAAATTATTAGTAATATTTTATTATATACAGTGTCAGATAATTCTTCTCTTCTTGAATGTGTGATTAAAAAATAAAAAATAAACAATATTAAATTTAACACTTTAATGTCAGCGTTGTGAAAATGTAAACATTACATGTTTGTGGACTCACTAGCTGTCTTGATATTTTGTGAATTGAAAATGAAATAAAAAGTTTAAAGGTTTAGTTGAACTCTTGAAATGTGGTTGTGCGTTACTGCACTGACTGATGTGTGAAACTGTGAGCAGCTCATGGAGGATTTTGTGGGTTTGGTGTGAATTCACTTGTTCCATTACAAATTATTAACAGAACATCAGACATTCTAGTGGACAAGAACAGCATCATTTTACACTCTGACCAAATGTTTTTACAACCTCACTCCCCAAAATCTTGCTTTATCTAGAGATGTGGTCGATGGTGAGTCCAGGGTTCCCGCCGGATCCATTTTCCCGAGCCATCGTGATCAAGAACAGCTCTCCAAAGAGCTGTCAAAGTTCAGCACCTTGTGTTGTGGACAGCCGGAGACCGCATGGCCACAGGCTCTCTCTCTCTCTCTCTCTCTCTCTCTCTCTCTCTCTCTCAGTTTACAGGAGACTGAATCGAGAAATAGAATCTGAAATAGCCACTCCCAGCGCTACTAGAGAGAGAGAGCTAAGTGACCTTAGCAGACAACCCCACTTTAAAGACAGTACATGTTAGTTGAGACTTCACCAGTCACACAACACCACCAGCGCTAGGAGGTCAAAGAAAATTGGAGACGACTAAGTTGGGGAGAAAATTGAGACTCCATATCAGTCATTATCTGTTTCTGATTTCTCCTGGTTGTTGTTGTTGTTGTTTTCTTTGAGACATTATTAATAAAACTGACCGTGTTGACCTAAATTCTCTTCTCTCCGTGGTCTCTTTCTCTCAGAACCCCACAGAGGAGAAAGTGAATAGAATCTATACTGAGTGTCTTAGTCTTTATTTAAGCCACAAAGCTGATAGTTCCTGTATTCAGACCTCAATCATATGAAAATACTTTTCTTTGACTCGAACTACCTCATCTGTTTAGGTCATGCCTTTATCTCAATGTATACCGACTGCAACACGTGTAGCAAATCAGTGTATTTACTTTTACAAACGGTTGTACATGAAGCATCATAGAGGAGCTGCATTTAGACAGATCTGAATCTTAAATCTGAAAGCTGCCTCATGAAGCTGATTAGATGATCTACACTATTATTTAGAGATGATGATGAAGAGTCAGTCCAGTCTGCTGAAGAGGAGAACTCAGCCCCACTTTACACTGATACTTAATTTACTATCACACACACACACACACATACCCACCCCACCCACCCACACACACACACACAACTAATACAGTCACATATAAACATATGATACATTTTGTGCGGACAAACAAATGCCACTTGAGTGTACTGATTTTTTTCTGTATTGATATAATTCAGTATAAATTAACAATCATTCAAAGTTAAATGTGTATTTGTTTTTGTCTTCATTTTGTAATGAAATTTTGTCCTGATTTATTTGTTTTCTAAGCTCAGTTGTAAAGGTCTGTAGTTTATTAGGAGGTTGAGGGTCAGTAATGTGAAATAGTAACTGAAGAAACCTTCTAAAAGTACTTAATAATTCTACATCACACTCATCACTAAGGTCACTGTAAAATTTGAAAGATAAATGATTAATCTGTTCTGAATATTTTTTTATAAAATAGGTCACAAAATTATGAATATTTCATACAGTTCTTTCATAATGTTCTTCTCCAGTTTGCACAGGAATGAGTTAAAATGTGAGATTTTAGGAACAAAACTATATTTAAATATATATCAATGTATAATGGTGATACATAATGATGTGTTTGTGTTGTATTTCTTATGTATAATAATAGAATTGGTTCTTTTTCACTTGTAACAATAACTTGAATGAATTAATTAATCAAACTGTTTATTTATTATGTAACACTAAGTAACTTCTGTGTAGTTCTGAGTTTTACACCAAACTAAATTTCAGTCCTGTTAGAATGATTTTATTTTGTTTTAATTTAAAGCTTTAATAATAATAACAATAATAATAATAATAATAATAATAATAATAATTGTTGCTGTTCTTTTAAAACTATAATGTATAATAATAATTGGATTATATTCTCATTCAAACTTTTATTTTAAAAACATAGATAAATATTTTCCAAAAATTTAAAACATAATTGCCCTTCAAAGATCTCTAAGTAACTATATATTTAGATAAGCATGTTTTTTCTGTATTTTTAATCTGTTGGAAAATAGCTATGAGTTTGAGTATTATTATTATTATTATTAATTATTATTATTATTATTATTATTATTATTATTAACTAAAAGTCAAAAACTTTACTACTTAAATGTTGTGCGAGGAGACAACGATGCTGAAAAAAACAATTACATCACGATGCCCAGTCTCTTCCTAATATAATTTCTTTTGATGTGATTTATTAACTAACTGTTCTAAAGAGCTCGTGCATCCAGTATATGATGTTTAGACTGATGATGTCATTGTGTGAGTAAGAGAGTTAACAGAGAGCACTGAGCATGTAGACTGTTTGTGGATTATAGAGCTCAGACTGCATCACTGTTTGTGATTTAATCTGTATTGAACTAAACAGTAACAGCCCAACATCAACTACACAAGAAGTGATAAGTGAATGAATCTGTGAGCGAGGAGTGCTGGACTTATCTATATTCATCATCACGGATTTGTACTGTTCACTGTCTGATGTGTAAAGAAGCTGTAGAGTATTTTTAAATAGCTCAGTATTTGTGTTAACATGCTGATACTGATTCTAATGTACTTTAGACTGAGACTCAACATTCATGAGTGCTCAAAAGTCTGGAATCACTTTCATAGTAACAGTTTTTAATCATTATTTGATCTGTAGAAACGCCAGGAAAGCGTAAAACATCTCAGAATCAAGAAGGAATCAAAATCACTGTAGAAGAAACTGCTGGAAAGCCCCCACAGGACCCCCCTCCTCAACGGAAGCTAAAATGCTTCCAGGACATCCTGGACATAGTTCACAGTCTGAGTGATGAGTGTTTCTTCTCTGGTCTTCAGTTTCATTCTCTGTTATGATGAGGAGAATATTGTTCATTTATAATGAATTCATTCAAATAGTTTATTTATTATTTAATGCAATAATGTGATAATATATTTTATGTTTTTTGGGGAATGAAGAGAATGATGTGCCAAATGCAGTAAGTATTGAAAATATAATGATTAATGCATTTTTAAAAAGAAACTTTGTTAGTTTTTAGTTTGTAAGATGCTGCACACAATATAATAATAAATCCTGAAACATATCACTGATTATTCCTTTATTTATGTTTTCATTAAACAGGGAATAACAATAGAGTTTGCATCTCTCTGTACAAACATTGTGATTTCTGTCACAAAATCAGGGATGAAGAGTTTCCTGCTGACTCTCATTCACATGCTGGGGATAGAAGCAGCTCTCACTGCAGAAGAAAAGCTAAAGAAGAAAGCCCAGACTGCTTCAGTGAGCCCACCTGGCCAGACTACCACACCCACCAACCTTGCAGCCTCATCAGAAAACTCAGCTCAAAGGTAAGCCTAAAAACCAGAGGTTATGCTTTTCAAAAAGGTTAAAATTAAAATTAACATTTCCATTATAATGATTAGTATCAAGTTCTGTAGTAACAGTACATTTGGAAAGCCTACATATTAAAAACCATACAAATGTGTTACCTCATATTAAACATTTTTACATTTAGATTTAATTTAACATATTTAAAAATAACTTACTTACTGATTTAAACACTTTTTGTTTACCTTGTTTTAAACTTTAGGTTGTATTCCAAACATTTGTCATTTGTCCCATTAATGAACACAGTAGCTCTACACAAAGAAGAAACCCTGAGAAAATATTGATTTAAAACTTTTAAAACTGCACCTGTTCTGTAATAATGACTATGCTCTTCCTGTTTCTTGTCTCACTCTATTTTTTCAAGCAAGATCTAATGTGGAACCATCTGACTTCATATGCAATATGGTTGAGGATTTTGTCAGTGAGGTAAAGGTGGCGATGCAGGAAGCAATCAGCAAGCGCACCTCCTGTAAAGCATTGTCACTGTCTGAGAGCTGGAAAACAATGCACAATCCTATGGCTGGGGAAATGACCAATATTCTATTAGAAATGTTTAAGAATTCTCAGTCCAAAGACATTCATTTGACTGGAGGAAAAATACATGTTTTGAGAGCAACAAGAGGAGACTGAACTAGACACCGCTGCTATTATTGGGAAAATTATTGTGGTTGTTCTTGATCTCATGGATGGCACCAGTGTTGGCAGAGCTGATCTTAAAACCAGTGATCTGCTAATCGCTGCAGCCAAGTACTTCTTAGCAGTGCTGGAGTTTGGGAAATGAACAGCAGCTCCCCTGAGATGCCCAGCAGCCTCACTACTGAAGCAGATCTGGACTCTATGTTGGAGGCAATAGCTCAGTCAGGATTCCCAACCGATTTGATCAGAAGTCATCTAGAAAGTACATCAAAGAATATCATAGACACTATTGTAGAGAACATGGACATCCTCTCATCAACTAGTCAGTCCTGCCACCGTATAGAAAAAAGCAGATCTGGAATTTCTTCAGTCATTAACAACATCTTCCAAACAATTAATTAGATGGTAAAAAAGTTCTTTCATGTGTTCAAGCAAGCTGTGAAGGAAAGCAGCACAAAGCTGCTGCTGGATGACAGTGATCTTCCTCCTAGAAAGCAGGTTGATGTGGATTCATGCACTGATGAGATCATTTACAGCATTGTGGATTCTTTCAAGAAAGAGGTATGACTTGACAAATTGGGCTCATCTGAAGAACATGAAGCCAGCCAGTCTGAAAGTTTATATCCAAGTGATCAGAGCAATCACAGCATTGCTAAAATACGAAAACATCATGAAGTCAGCAGCTCTCACTCTGTTCCAGTCCTCAAAGAGCCTGAAGTTAAAATACTCACAGTCAAGTCTAAGAGATTTCTTACTAAAGCCCTTGTAAGGTTGTGAGTGATCTTATCAACAGTGACCTATGCTCAGGATCATGCTCATTTTCAACATTTGAATTTTCATCCAAAGATTTACATGATGTTGATGTTAATATTGCAGGAACAGTTGTTCAAGCTTTGGACAAACTAGTGGAGTTAAGCGTGATTGATAGCAAGTGTGACTCATAAGTGTGATATAATAATGAGGTCACTTGAAGCATTGTTTGTGTCATCCACAAATACTCTAAACAGGTCTGATATTTCAGAGGAGTGGTTCTGTTCAACCCCCTTTAACTTGTTTAGTAGGGTCTGTGGCTATCTTCAGGCTCTATTCATGACTTGTGTTCACATTTCAGAGTCCTGAAACATGATGACCAAACAGTTGCTTCCATACAGGATGTTCCAATCTCCGATTTGCAGCTTTCTAGAGATCACAATGTTTCCCACTTAGATGAACTCAAGATAACATGCACAAAGAGTATTTTTGGTGAGACTGTACAACTTAATCACTCAGAGTGCCACATACCAGCTGGAGATAAAGATTTAGAGGCAATAAATGAAATAATTTAAGGTTTGGGAGAACTTGTGAGAAGAAACAGTTCATCATCCTAGAGTAGCTCATCAGGCAGACATCTAGGAGAGTGTAAGGACGTGTCATTCTCTAAATTAGACTCTGTCCTTAATGTAGATTCTGCACTTCATCATACTTCGTCAACTGGTTCTGTTGAGAGCCTTTTCAGCGCTCAGTTCAAAAATAAAAAAGCAACACAAACTGTCAGTAACATCCTTCTACACAACAGGAAAATCTTCTACCTCAGTTTCCACACAGTCATCCGAGGCTTTCAGTACAACTGATTTCCAGCCATACCTTTGTGACACAACAGAGGAAGTATTAGTTGGCAGCCCCTTCTTTGTCCATTCAAGCTAGTTCAACAGCTTCAGATATTATGGAAATGTTTTTTGAAAAGTTTTCAGAAGTATTATTTGTCAGCTCCACTGTAGAAGAGCTTCCTCTCTGCTTCTCACAGCATCTACAGAAGAATGCAAAAATAGTTTTGGTATTTTTACCAGGGCTCCGAGAGTCATTCTCAGCACAAGGTGAGCCTACAAAAGGCACAGAGCCTGAATCAATACAGGCTCCTCATACAACATCTCTGTGGTTCAAGGTTCAAATAGATTCTTTTACAGATGAGTTTATTGTCAAGATCGTGGATTTATATAAGAGTGAGCTGCTTCTGCCAAAACCAAATTCATCTAAATTGCCTCAAATCAGACATTATATTAGTTTACATTCAACTTCTCCATGTGATCACAGTATTCCTGAGGAAGAAAAGATCCACAAAATCTGCAGCTCTATCTCTAAACAACCTTCAGTCAAAATGAAGATAGTCACCTAAGGGGTTCCTGAATGAGGCTGATCAGGTAGTGAGTGATATTTTATTCAAGAGAAAGTTCCCCCACAGATTTCAAGGGATGAACTCAGCCAAAGTTCTTGAATTCTACTCGAGCAACATCTGCTATACCTATCTGGTCCTTAAGCTCAACGGGTTTAAAAAATTCCGCTCTTAGTATTGCAGATACAGTTGTTGATGCCTCGGACAGATATGTTGAGCACTGTCCTTTGGCTTCTGCTAGAGGAACGTCCACTACACCTGTCCTGTCTATAAGCTCAAAAGATTTAGAAAGTACTGCTGTTACTATTGCAGAGACAGTTGTAGATTATTTAGACAGATGTGTTGAGTCTGAGCATTCAGAAATGACAGCAGTCAAAGGCAATTCTGATATGCTGACTGATCTCAATGACTTATCAAGCATCTCCATCACCAGAATCCCCTCTGAACCTGAAATATCTGAGAGGTTGGCTTCTTTCTCTGCCACAAAACACCTGCAACAGGTAATTTCTGATGAGACCATATGTTGTCATGCAGATGTATTAACAAATTGAATATCAAGAATTCTTGGAAATAGAATTGGACCATCAGATGCTTGTAGGAGCTCCTCAGACTCTGTTACAGAAACATCATGGGTGAGGAATCTGCTGAGGGATCCTATCCAGGTTCCTTTAGCTCTGGTCTACACTTTTGTAGAGGAGTCTGTTAAGAGCTTGTTCCTACACTTTCTTAGTCAGAACCCAGAACTTCCAAATCTTATCTCCTCTGACCAAGACATGCAAGGTGCCAGTGCAGGCCAGGACAGGAACTCAGAAAAGTCATCTGGATTTCAATGTGTTTCCACCAATGCAGTGAGCCACTTCACTAAGGTTCTTGTAGATCTAGTGATGAAATCATTATTTTCACCTCTGACCGCAAGACCCTACAGCACATAGTGAGGACAGCTGAGAGGATCATCGGGGCCTTCTCCCCTCCATCATGGACATCTACACCACACGTTGTGAGCTGGAAAGTGTCAACCAGCATTGTGGACGACTCACACTCATACCCTCACATATGGTACTTTTGTTCTCACTAAAGCTGCGCGTCTGGCAGAAGGTACTGGCGCCTCCGTGCCATCACTCGCCAGAGCTCAATGCATATCAGCTTGTCGCTCGAGACCATCAGGTTTTAAATTCTCAGCAGGCTGTGAACTTACCCTACTCCCTCCTCTCTCTCTCTCGCTCCCACCAATCATAATCTCGCCCTCTTTGATGCCTAGCTATCCTTGCACTCTATCTGGAACATTGCTGCTATGCTGTGTTCACTGTTTTACGCGGCTGCAGTACCTGTCTGTGCTCACTATATGTATCTGGACTGTGTAGCGACATCGCAGCATCATCTAGCATCTTAAATGACCTCTGTCTATCTTCTTATTGCCTAGCTACTCTCATGACTCAGAAATTGCGTGCTGTGCTTGGTGCTAAAAGAGCATCTAGGGAACTACGCTCGTCTGTTTACAACTGTGGCCTAATGTCTGTTTATTTATTGTATTTATGTATGTAGTTCTAAGCTCTGAGGCTTTGTGCGCGCTCGAAACACGCACTGTCGGGCATTGCGTCTCCGTGCTTGAACTTTGTAGCTATACTGTGTTTCCTTCTGCACCTTCTGTCTCTGGTAGGAGCGTAATTTCACTCCAGCTCGTGATACTATTGTCTCATAGATGGATATGACATTATATGCTACTATGATCTTTGTACTTGGCCTGATCTCTTGACTTGCTGTTCCAGCTCCAGCTAGCATAGCTATGAGCAATCTGTGTGTGATATCCAGACGCCTGTGTGTTTAAAAAATAGATGTAATGTGGTGTTCTGCTTGTGTTTTTTGGTAAATAGCTCTGTAGCAGTGATCGCTTGCGCTGTAGATAGATATATAATAAAATCCTTTATATGATAATAATAGATTTACATCATGACCCACTGACCCTATGTGATATGTACATTAGTTATATTTATAAGTGAGTGGGTTACTGTAGACTGTAACTCTGGTTGAGCTTTTGAAATGGCATATTTTTCTTAAATCGCTGATGTATTTTCTGTATTAGTATATTTTTGCTCATCAAGTAAGCCTCAGAATAAAGTGTGTCCTGCTGTGCCTGGTCGTCTATGATCATCATTCACCCCGGGCATCTAACTCCGCCTCTCGCTGAAATCTTCTAGGAGTGTAAGTACATGATCAAACACTCGTAGAGTGTGCCGGTCACATGCTCTTTCAAGTGACGTCATGCCGCTCTGCATGATCAACTGTTCAGTAGGCTTTTGTGTGCAAGTCATGTAAACATCACTTCTTAGTGCGGCTCTACTAATGTATACATGGCGATTATATATAAAATAGAAGCATAGGAAAAGTACTGAAGAAGAAGACAGCCCTCAACCCGCTTCTAAATGGCAGTTGATATCGACTGTCATCTAAACACTCCTCTGCATGTCTGTTGGGCGTAGTATTTGTATTTAAACACATATATGATGAAATGCTCAATTCTAGCTGTGTATTTACATTGCACGGCATCTCCTCTATGTGTCAGTGTGCATTATTCAACAGCATCTGATAAGTAACATTCAATGTAGAAAATGATGTGTTTTGCATGTGCATGTCTTGTGTAATGCCTTGTGGCATAGGCAACTAATGTGGCCGAAGTTTTGGGTCAAAGGTGACATTATTTGTTTTAAATACACATTTTGATTAGCTTGCTAGAAATCCTCTACATCACTGAAAGGGGAAGGTACGAAGTACACTTTAAGGATAAGCGACTATTATATCAACGTCTCATGGCTCCTGTGAGCCTCTAAATTGCTGGTTAGTGCTTGATAGCTGAGCCAAGGTATGCTAATAGTTTGGGGGTTAAAGGGTCGCATCTGATTGGCTTTATAAATACTCTGCATAAGTCGCCTTGTAGGTCCATCTATGCGCTATGAATAGTGGGATCATACCAAAGCAATATTTACACGCAGGTCTATCAACGACCTCGGTGCCTAGGGGCTCCCATAGCTGGGCATGTGCGCACAATAAGGCCTATGAGGGGTACTAAGTGGGCCAAGTTTGTGTCCAACGATAATTTGCTGTGATACGCACACTTTATTAGCTATCTATAGGCCTATTCACGTATGACAGGGATAGAGTGAACTTGTGCGCCGTGGCTATGGCTCCAAATCCACCAGGCACTGCTACATATCTGGGGGCTGTGAGGTGATCCGTAGTATACTCGCATAGTCGCAGAGTCGGCAAGGATACTATGGTTAGCGGGCGTTATATACGCATGAGGATGTAACGAGATACTAGAAATCGGGGCAGTCATACTCAAGTAGTGAAGCTAAGTACTGTTACTGTAGTGACATTTACTAAAGTACTCATAGTACAAGTAAAGTGAGTATTAGATAATCATAGATTACTTAAGTAAGAGTGAAATAAGATAGTATTGACTGAAAACTGTACTATAGATACTGCGTTACTTATCTCGTTTCATTTGCACTACTGTCACGTACTACCTGAACATATTTCTGAGAGCTGACTAAGCGGTGTTATTCTACATCACTGGAATATAATCATCTACAGAAGACTACTAAAGCTAAATGTTCTGAGAGCTGAGACTGATCTCACAGTTCCGCGTCTGCTATGTCTGAATCTTTAACATCAGTTTATCTGCGCGGAGCTCGATGTAAGGAGAATGCGAGTTTATTCATTAAGTGCATGCATTTCATGGTTAGTACTGATTATATAAGATTATCTGTTTCTCCAGTAAGTAGTTTGCAGATCTCCTATACAGACTGTTGGCAGAGATGTTACTGTGTGGCATGTGTAGTACTGTTTAGTGTTAGAGAACAAAAAAGTTAGTCCAATTATGGCAGTAAACTTGCTAATTAATATGTGATTTAGTGAGAGTCCTGCTGCACGCATATCAGCTCACTATAGCCTGCTAGCTTACTGTTAATAGAGCTCGAACGGCAGCTCTAGCAGCCTTTAGACGCCATATTACGCTGTATATTTTTGCAGCTGATATCGTGTTCAGAACATTTACGCAGGCGGCCATTAAAATCAGGGTGCAGCAACTTACAGGTCATTTACTAGGCGTTGATTTAGCTTTCACTAATGCAGCGACATTGTATTGCTGCTATTTTCACGTAGTTAAACAGGCTGGCAGAGTTAAAGACGAAACACCAATGGCGGAGAGTAGAGATGAGAGTATAGAGTAGTAGTACAGAGTGATAGTAGTAGTAGTTAGAAGAGAATAGGAAGAGACAGGGAGTAGAGGAGAGGAGTAGAGAGAGAGGAGTTAAGTAGGGGCGGGGCAGGAGGGGGGGATTCGTCAGATCAGGTCTTGTCGATCAAGCGGCTAGCAGTATCGCTGCTGGCAGTAAGTTTGATAAAAAAGATCCTGTATTTAGTACTTAAGATTTCTTGTCTTCGCGCACCGTTTTTACTCTCCAAACAGGCAGGGCATTATTAAAGCTTGGCTGTATTAAACGGTAACGCTGTGGGCGAGCTACCTGTTAACAAAAGTTAGCTGACTACAGTCTAGTACAATATAAATTATTACGCTAGCAAAGATTTCCAATGTACTTGAAGCATGAATCATTATAAAAGAAAGAAGAACTCGGGCTAACACAGGTACGTCTGTTTACTCGGGGTCATGGCTAGCTTCGGGCTAACGGCTGCCTCAGGCTGGAGTCGAGTTGTGGAGCGGGATCTCAGCTGGGGTGTCGTGTTTGGCCTACTGAGTATTAACGAGACGCCGTTTTACTTTAGTTCCATGTTTAAATGAATACAGTATGACGTGGCATGTGTTGGACGCGAACTTTCTATGGCGTGTGTGTCTTGGTTCAGTTCTCCTCTGTCCGGGCTTCTTCCCACAACTGGAGCATCTCTGTATGTGTTTTTTTCTTGGTTGGTAGGCTGCTGTTTTGGGGGTGATATCTTTTAATTTAACTGCGCACCTTCGTTCGTATATGGTTTTCATAGCTGATACGCCTCATAATTTATTTTTACTCTGTAACGTTATGAAGAATTACAGTAGCGAAGTAAAAGTTATTTTATTAAAATTAACTCTAAATATTAGTAAAAGTACTACGATTTTTAATTCTAGTGCTTCCAAAGAAGTGGCCGTTATCAGTTGGTAAAAACTTTAGCTCAATTACAGTAACAAGAGTTAAATGGTAATATGCGTTACTTAAATACCTCTGCTTTATACAACCTTATCAATTAGGCCATCATAAGTCGCACTCTACAAATTACGAAGCCTTAATTGTAATGTTACGCGCTACAAAGGTTTGTAGCCAAGTACCCAAGCATGCATCTTATTGGGGCTCGGCAAACCGGGCCATGAGTTGGCATAGAATTTAGGGCCATGAGGCCAACTAGAGTGTCTGAGTTTGGTATTTTGCTCAAAGGTTGTATAAGTTGACTTTATATAACGCTCTTTCATAGAAGGTATTGTAAGGGGCGTCATATACTTTGACCAGCAGAATGGCCCAGTAATATTTAAGAACAGTGCGCTATTTGCGGCAGTACCATGTATTCTAGGGCGGTCCGCTAGATTGCAGGGGCAGGCAGATCTAAGCACTGTGAGAGTAAATTGAGTTTGTCCCGGCTTTATAAGGCAGCTTTCAATAAGATTATTCAGTGGCTGCATATTCCTTTATATAGGGTATGAGGCGCAAGTATATATGTCGATGATTCTAAAAGTACACTTCGTAATATAAGGAGTAACATATTGACAATGGTGGAGGCGGCGTGGCCTTGTGTATTGTCTTAACTGGCATGTCACTGGACTGTAATCATATTGCAAATCGCATAAACTATTGCGGCAAAATAACAATTCTGGAAAAAGGCAATAAATTAACCAAAATATCGAACATAATTTATAAGTCTTATTACTGTGAAAAAACTATATTTTAATCTTTATTAAATGCTTATTTGTAATTTTTTGGTTGGCATATGAAAAAATATGAAATGATGAAATTGCATTGTGTCCCGCTTATAAAATGGTATACACAAGTTTTTAATGCTTTTGACTCTTATCAAGGGGGGCAGGCTACTTCTCACATACACGCAGCCTATTCACACATACCACCTTTATGTTGAGCAGTATACCTTCTGGGCCTGTGGGGAACCGTTTTAGGCAAAGCATTGGCTGGCATGTATAGGTTTTGCTATCATTTGGGTCGAATGGGTTGTGGCCTGTGGGGATCAGAGAGCTGTTGGTCATTGAGGCAATTAGTCCTCAGGATGCTATGCGTGCAGTCAGATTGTTGATCCTCCAGCCAGGGATATTGCACTCAAGACGTGCACACGCCCAGCTACAAAGTACCTGGCTATCCCCCCTTGCCTTCTCTACACACACCTGACACAACTCTTTTTCTCACTCCGCCCAGACTAGAGTCCCCACAGCGAGTTTTTTTATTTATATTTGGGATATTTTCTTTGAAATTGTATTTACAGACAGAGGAGCGCTGTCTGTCGACGTTGTGACCTAGCTTATGTTACCTTGGTGCACATTTGGATGCTTTCAGTTAGCTACTGTTTCCTGCATGTCCTTGCCTCTAAATTAAAAAAAATAAAATCTAAAACTTCAGTAAAAATGTCTTAAATCGCCAAGGACTTGTGCTGTGAACAGACTGCAGTGAAAGATGATTGTTATTAGATGTTTCGGTCAGAAATGTAATTGTAGGACTTGTGCGACAGTGTTTCATAATACGAACATTATATTTAATTAGTTATTTTGCTTTTGATACGTTGCATTTATATGTTCGGCACAAATCGCTGAACCGTCCTCAAGAATGACAGGCACTTTGAGCTTACAGTTATAAGATGACGGCTTCATTGGAGTGATCTTGCTCATTCTTCTTTCTTATTGTACATTAAACATAGAGATTATTAATGTTTTATTATGTACTTTAATTATGATTTTTAAAGAGTAATAATTAGCTTGCATTGAAGATTATTGGAGGCACTGATTATTTTTGCTTACATAAATACAACCCCTTCATTTCCACAAATGTTAGGGATGGTTTGTGCAACATGTAAATAAAATACGCAAATGGCTATTATTTGCTAGGATTACATTTTAACCCTTATTATTTCTATTGAAATTATATCATAGACAACATATCTAAATGGTTGTAAACTGAAAAATGGTTATTGTTTTTTTAAGTATTTGTCCCATTTTGGTTTGATGGCCAACAAGCACATTCGCTAAAAAAGTTGGGACGGGGCATACAAAGAGGCTGGTAAAGAGGGTTAGGTAACTGACTAAAATAGCAACCTGTTGTATATGATTGCAACAGGTCAGTTAACATGATTGGAGCAATTAAAAGAGCATCTCAAAGATAGGGGCTGAGTCTTTCAGTAAGTAAAGTATGAGGAGGTGGTTCACCACTCTGTGAAAGACTGCACAATCAAGATGGCAAGATTCAAGAGTGAACATTCTGCAATGCGATAATAGGCAAAGAATCTTGGATATTTTCGTGATCTATGGTGGCATAATATGGCATTAAAAGATTGCATACAGAGTAACCTTGGCTGGAGATCTTATGTAGGGGTCAGTACTTGGCACTTAAAAAACGACATGATTCTGTAGTGGAATATCACTGCATTGATCATGAAGGCGACTTTTGAAAGACCACTGTCTGTGAAACACAGTTCTATCAATGCATCTTACGAAGATATCAAAGTTAAAACTCTAGAAAGGCTAAGAAGAAATGCATGGAACTAAACTAGGATCCAGAAGCCGTTGGCAATGAGCATCTATTTAAAACAAGCTGAGGTGAAAGTTGTCTGTGGTCTAAGGAACTAAATCAACATTTGAAATATCTTTGGAATCATGGTACATTCTGTGTCCTTCTGGCAGGCTTACAGACCCCCAGCTTGTTAGCACACAGCTGTTCTAAGAAGTCTAGTATTTATGATGGTTTAGGCACCTGGTTTCGTGCAATGGCTTAACATAATGCTTGGGTTTGAAAAGAGGAGTGTGATGAACGCACAGTGGATAAACATGTGCCGGCTGTCCTGCATACTTTTTGGGAGTTATGGCTTGTTGTTGGCAGTAAAATTCAAATGGGCATATATTTTTCAAAAGCAATATAGTAAGTTCTGCGCAGTTGCGAGCATTTGTATATGTTGTTTTTGTAGTGTATTTTCGGGTTTTGCAGAATTTATTATTTCATCGACCTTGTAGGGAACTGATGGCTGAGCGGAGATGCAGTTATGATTTAAGCATTTAAATTAAAAGCGTTGGAAATGAAGGCACGACAAGTAATGTTATTAAAATGTTTGTGGTACTTTTACCTCTATTTTATAGACCAAACATCGAGGACCCAGAACGCGACGGATTAGGTACATCGCTGAGCAGTGGACTTCAGTCACGCGCGCTTCAGCTCAGAATTAGCTTAATTCACTGATATCCTCATGCTGTCATCTTGTGGAGTAATAAAATGATGCAAACCTAAGAGCTGTACTTTTAAATTTGTGGCGTAATACGAGGAGTCTATCATGTTAAATGACTGTGATAAAAAGGTATATGATATTATAATCAATGTATGTATAGAATTACTTAAATATAATGTGTTCTTTATAATTTTATTCTTATTTGTATGGTGCATAGATTTATTAGCACTGAGGCTTCTCTGTATTGCAAATATGATTCTAAATAAGGCAGCATGTTCGCTCAATTCGCTTTATAGAGTGACGAAGATTAACATCTTGTAAATAAGTTTAGTTTAGTTTAAAATTAGCTAGAGTGTATGAAATAGTATTTCTGTGTGTTCTACCCTCAGAGCATGGTGTGTGTGTTGTGTGTGTGTGATGTGTGTGTATGTGTTTGTGTGTGATGGTTAGTGCAGTGTGTGGGATCGGAGCTCTCTGCATGGTGCAGCCATTAATGCTTGTATAGGCAAGCGTAGTGTTTCGCTGCTCTCTGAGTCAGTCTCAGCTTGTATGTTGGTGTGTTTCTCAATCCACAGCATAGCTAGGCGACGGCATCTCTTCCTCAACACACAGTCACACGCTCTTAGTAGTACGGAGGTGGATGTTGCTGTTCATCGCAGTGTTGACTTGTCTCTTGGGGGGGATAATTATGGAGAAAGAAATCAAATGCATCCTGGCTGATTTGTCTAGTGGGCTGAATATTGTTTTATGCCATTTCCTCTACCTCATTTCTAATAAGGTCATAGTGAGTGTGATTGCGTGCTGTGGGGAGGCACTGGCTCTGCTCTCTCTCTCTCTCTCTGCTCTCAATAATCTCTCGTCAGTTTCTTCATGTCTCTCTGGGGAGTGAGGTGATAGGCTTGTTCTACTGCTGAGTTGAACTGGGGGGAGGGGTTGAATGCGAGGACTGTGTGCTAGGTCAGAGGGAGGATGGACAGCTGTGTGGTCCGCCTCATTCTTCTGTCCTCCACAATCGACAGCTCACCATCAGCTGGTTAAGTTCATTCTCACTATAGATAAAGAATGCTCAGATGATTAACAGTTCATAGCCATTCTCTCTCTCGTTCGTCATCTCACTCTCTCTTCTTGTTGGGGCTTTGTTTTCATAAGTCCATGACTCTGTACTTTGTCTTCTTGTTTAAGTTTTGTATATGAGGTATGTTAAGTCGAAGGAGCACTTTAATAATTGGGAATTATTTCTGTGACTGATCTGTCATATGACAATTTTAATACTATGATGCTTAGAGCTGGCACTGAATAGCTGGATATAGTTGATCTGTGTAATGTCTTTGTTTTTGGGGGGGGGGGGGGGATGTCAAATTATAAATCTAAAAAATGCGTCTGTTTTGCATGTTCATATCGCGTGATTATGGAGCTTATATTATTGGGGTTAGTAAACATATATTTTGAAATTTTTTAACATACTCACACACGCTTTGCCAATCCTTACATCAAGCTTACTCATTTCAATAAGGAAAATCGAAGTAATCCACAGTTAATGGAGCTCTTAACATTTAATAAAGCAATGAACTATCAAGCTCCGTAGTCTAATCAATTATTTTTTTAAACTGTAATTGACACATTTGTGTGAGCACCGCGGCAGTTTCCTGCACTCTTAGAAGGGATTCTTCTAGAGTGAATCTTAGCTCAAAAAATATGTCTCATTTTATTTTATGTTGCATAAAGCTCAGCCTGGTTACTTAGTACATGTAAATGTGGCAGCTCATGACTTCCTGTTTGGCAACTGGGGTATGAATATGGGTGACACACAGGCCATAATTCCTTCAGTCGCATTTGGTCTGGGGTGCGTGCCGTAGTCGGGGCGTGTTCTGGCTG